>NC_056737.1:1737549811-1737669811 GCF_019279795.1 Protopterus annectens
ATCATGCAATCCCAAATAAAACCAAGACCCAATCCTCCAAAGGCAGACGTCCTGTCTGGTGGACCCCAGCCATAAATAAACTATACAATAGAAGGAGGAAGCTACTAAATGATAAAGCAAAATCCCAAAAAGGGAAGGCATCACTGATCAGTATTAGCAAAAACTACGGGCACACATAAAATTGTCTAAGGCCAGCTTCGAGAGAAAAATTGCACAGGACACTAAGGATAATCACAAGGCTTTCTTTAGTTATGTTAGGAACCTGGGTGGTAATTCCCAGATATGCTCAGAATTAGTCCAAAATGACAAAAAATACACCGAACCCACAGACATTGCCAACATCCTAGCTGACAGGTTCAGAGCAAACTCCCCCCCCCCCACCAAAAGGGCAAATATCTATCCCAGCAGAGTGCTGCCCCCCTGACATCTCAGATGCTAGATGCTCAGGTAAGAGCCACCCTCTCCAAAGCAAAAAACACAGCATCAATGGGACCAGATGGTGTCCCGGGCTGCGTCCTACATGAACTCAAAGAAGAGCTAAACCCAAACATAAAACTACTGTTCAATCTCAGCCTTACTACAGGATATGTGCCCAAAGAGTGGTGTACAGCAACAGTGGTCCCTCTCCATTAAGGTGGTGCCTCAACGGATCCTGGAAACTATCGCCCCATAAGCCTGACTAACTTGGTCTGCAAAGCTATGGAAAGGATCATCATGGACCTCATAAATAAAGATATTGGGGACCTACAAACACTGGATCCTACCCTGTTCGGCTTTGTTAAGGGCAGATCCTGCCTCTTAAACCTGGTTGATTTCTTTGAAACAGTCACCAAGGCCATTGGCGAGGGGAAGGTGGTCCACACAGCCTACCTGGACCTCGCAAAAGCCTTTGATACAATACCCCACTGGAGCATTATAGATAAGCTCACCAGCTTAAATATAAACCCCTATGTCACTAGATGGATTGCAAACTGGCTCAAGGACAGAACCCACATGGTTAGAATTGCTGGAGCCATGTCAGACTCCAAACCAGTTACAAGTGGTGTCCCACAAGGCTCAGTCCTGGGACCTCTCTTGTTCGGTATATATTTCTCGGAGGTACAGGCCAACACGGAAGGACTGTGGCTGACCAAGTTTGCAGATGACTGCAAACTGGGTGCCATAATCGACTCTCCAGCCGACACAAGCATCCTCCAAAAGGGCCTCATAGAAACAGACAACTGGTGCCAGAGCCATGGCCTCAAGCTAAATGCCAAAAGTGTATAGTCATCCCCTTTGGCAAAAACAAAGTGCCCACAAATTACCACATAGGTGGAAATCCATTAAGTACAGAAGAAGTAATTAGGGACCTGGGGACCCAAGTTGATAGCAATCTCTCATTTGACAACCACGTGGCCAAAGTGGTTAGAAAAACATTTTATATAGCCCACCTAATCATGAAGGGATTCACATCTAGATCAAGGGAGGTCATTGTGCCTCTTTACTCATCCCTCATCAGGCCCATAATTGAGTACAATGCCCCTTTTGGGATGTACCTTACCAGACACCTGCAGCAACTGGAAAGACCCCAAAAGTACCTCACCAAGAGGATCAAAGGGGTCAAACAGATGCCATATGCTGCCCGGTTAAAAAAACTCCAGCTCTACTCAGTGGCATACCGCCTGTTCAGAGGAGATCTGTGCCTGACGTATAAAGCCATGTCCAACTCGGAATTAATGGACATGCTGCACCTCAGAAAATCCAAATCCCATCGAGCTACGTGCTCGAGAGACTTGAACCTCAGCACTGAAATAAATAGGACATGCTGGAGGGACAGATTCATAACCCAGAGGCTCCCTTCACTCTGGAATAAAATCCCAGTCCAGGTTAGGCAGAGTCCCTCATTGACTCTCTTCAAGAGGAATCTTGATGAGTGGATGGGAGATCGTAGGTTTACCCCGGGTATCACTTCTGTGTCATTGTTAGATAGAGGCATAGTATACTAACCTCAAAAAAAGGGCATAGCAAAATAAATTTAAAATGGGTGGCGAAAGCCAAACACATTCTGGCTAGGCTTATAAATGCCCTAGGGCAGATAGCCTAGTATGAACCTATGAACCTATGAACTGTAATCTGTACTTGCTTTGTGCTCGAATTAGCCATAGTACCTTGAATGGTAACATTGCATAGTGAGAAGTTGTATCAGACCGGTAGTCATCAAGGCCACGTTGTTTTTCTTAGGAAGTTTTTTTTGTAAACTTGATATGCCAGCAGAAAATCATGGATAAACAGCTGCTGTGAAATAATATTGAAAGAACTTGTGATTTATTACGTCAGCTTAGTAGGCAATACCTTGTAAGAAATGTATAAAAATAGTTTCACTTCCTGATTTTAGTTAGACAAACTCTGTATTAGCACATTTTTGTCTCCTTGCTGCAAGATTAAAGTGCCTTAACCTGAACCTGCCGTGTGTTGATCATTTTAAAGTTATTTTTCCTTTGACAGATTGGTCCTTCGGACCGGAAACTCTCACTTCGCCTCAGGTCAGATGGGCCAGGTGGCATGAAATCGTACGGGGAAGAAACCACATCGGTTCTTCTGCTTTGAAAGACCTCCAACTGAATTGTCGTTCAAAAGAGGCCAGCCACTTTTCTGATCTGCGACTGGAGGGCGAGTTACTGTACGAACCAGGAGTGGGTCAATCACAGAGGCTCAGGTAAGGTGAGATTTACCTTTTTTCTGTTTTAGATCAGGGACTTGATTGGAAATATCTGTCAGGAGATTTGTTTTGTACAAGTCAGTGACAGAAAGATTGCAGTCTTGTCATAGATCAGGGAAACAGAATAGGTAAGACAGTTATTCTAGATAAACTGTGAAACAGAAAATCGTGGTATCACGTGAAAATAAGAAGGGTTACGTAACATTTTTTAACAATCAGAACAATATGGGTAATAAGTGCACAAAAAGTTCCCAAAACCCACCGCTAACCGAAGACGCAAAATATATGCAATCACAGCGTGCCTACAATATTAGATACTATACAAAATGGGTTAATAAATATGAATTTAATGGCAAATTAGAAAAATCCTCGCTAATTAAACTTGTCAAACAGCTTAAAGCTGATGCAAAAGGTCAAGTAAAAAAGCAACGTCAATTGGGGGTTCCTCAGGCACACAGGTGGATTGAGGAAGCAAACAGTAGGGAGCAAAAAAGTAATAATTCAAAATCTATGTTTCTAGATAAAGAAGACAATAATTTGGTAATAGCATCAGCCCCTCCACCCACTCCACTTCCTGCACCGGAATATGAAGCGAGTGGACAAGCTGGTCCACTTCCGCTATACCCGGCTGTTACCGCAAACCAAAGACCGTATGTTAGAGATCCCATCGAGACTAGGTCTCGAACACGTAACTTAAGAGGAGATATTGAGTTATATGAAATAAAAATTCACGAGCTAAGACTGAAGAAGAGATATGTCCACTCATAGAAGTACCAAATTCGCAGGCAGGACAGGCAGGACAGGACCCAACTCTCCTAGTATATAGACTGTGGACACCGGAAGACATCCGGAAAGCCATAGAGGGAATTCCCCATCCAAAAGTTAATTTTAGAAAATTCTTAGAAGACTTACAGGGCATGAGGTTAAGTTATCATTTAAATGGAGAAGAAGTAGAAAAAGTAGTCAGACAGATCGTGGGTCCAGATTGGCACATGATCAGTGGCAACTGGAATCCCCGTGACGCAAAACATAAGCCACTCCCACATAGCAATGCAGAATTGGATAACAGAGTGAAAGGTCTAACAGACCGAATCTCTGAGAAATGGAAGCCTAGGGCAGAATGGACTTGCATTAATCAATGCATCCAACAGGAAGGCGAAACTGTTGACAGATATTATGCTAGATTATTAGAGTGTTTTAATAACCATTGTGGAATGCAGGTACCTGAAGATCAAACACGATTCCCCATATGAGCAGCAATTAAAGAATGCATTTTTGAAAGGGAGTATTTTGCCTATAAGCAGCTTTATTACAAAGCACATGGTAGACCATCGTACAAGTAGATTACAGTCACTACTTGAATATGCTAGCCATGCCGAAAGGCATTTTAACAGTAAAAAGAAAAAGAAAGCTCAAGTATTTGCTGTAGAAGATGGAGCAGAAGTTTATGTAGTACAGTCTGTAAAAAAGGGCAAGAAAAATGCTCAGGGAAACAAACAATCTGATAAACGATCAGAAGAGTTTGAAGAGAGAAAGAAAAGGGGTGAATGTTTTAAATGCGGAAAAAAGGGACATTTAGCAAGGGATTGCAAGCAAAACAAGAAGGTAGCCATGGAAGATAAGGAGGGTGAGGACTGACTATATGATAGTCAAGAATCACTAGAAGGGAATAACCAAGAAAAGACAAATGCAAATGTGATAGAGGGAGTAGAGAATGTGATAGAAGAAATAGAGGAAGTACAAGAAATCACCGATGGTGAAGAAAGTGAAATTTTGGACTTGGCATTATTGAGCCTAGAGCTCTATTTAGCAGACACAAAACCGGAAGTTACACTTCTGGTAGAGGGGAGGGAAGTTAAATTCCTGTGTGACTCAGGGGCTTCACGAACCCTGATACATCCTTCCAAACTACCAGAAAATTCAGAATCACTTGATTACATATTAGTGAAAGCAGCTAATGGACAGCTGTATCGGGAGCCACTCTCCCATAACATAGCAATAACTGACCCTGTTTCAGGGATGACCCAGAAAAGCAAAATTGTTGTTTCTGCACAATGCCCAGTGAACCTTTTGGGCAGAGATCTTATGCAGATATTTGGCATAGCAGTAGTACCGACTATGCAGGGTATTGAAGCACAGCAACAAATGGATACTTTTGTGGTGCGACCGGAGGGTGAAACATTTTATTGGTACAGCCAGGACTTAGTTACAACTGGTCCAGGGGCAGTAACCGAAGAACTGATGAACTTAGCCATCAGTAAGTCCCCCTCCCTTGACACTGATAAACAGCATTTGTTGCACTGTACTCTGTATTATTGTAGCACACCAGGACCTGATAAGGAATATGAGCAAGAACTGTTTAAAAACCATGCAAACAGATTAGTATTACGTAATCTGTACTGGGACACAGAAGGGAACACTGTAGTTAGCTGTTCATTGCCCCAGGAATTCTTTGCACTCTATAAATCTAATCGATTTGTTAGTTTAACCAAAGACAAGAATGTGAAATGGGCAGATCTTGGAGAAAAAGTCACAAAGTGCGAGAAACAGAGTTAGAATTGTCAGAACAGGGAATACAAAAACAGAAGTTAAATTGGATAATGCAGACACACCCAGCTGTACACTTGCGGTCTAGCGAGGATAGCTGATTAGCACTCTTACTAGAAGAGGAAGAAAAAGCTTTACGAAGCATACCAGAAACACTCTGGTCAACAGGGAAATCAGATGTAGGACTAATTCGTACAGCAGGATCAGTTACTTTTACGCCAAAATCAGCATTTAGACCTCAAAATAGACAGTATCCCTTAAGAAAGGATGCAGAAATAGGAATCAAACCTATAATAGCAGCTTTGCTTAAGGAAGGAGTACTGGTAGAATCTCCTGATTCACCATGTAACACACCCTTATTTCCTGTTAGGAAAGCAAACGGAGAATGGCGTATGGTCCAAGACTTACAAGCTGTAAATGACGCAGTAATACCTAGAGCACCTACAGTGCCAGATCCACACACTCTATTGAATGATTTGAAGCCTCAACAGAAGTATTTCTCTGTGGTAGATATTAGCAATGCGTTCTTTTCTATACCGATACACCCTGACAGCCAACATTGGTTTGCATTCACATCTCAGGGGAAAAGGTATACATACACGCGATTACCACAGGGGTATTGTGAAAGCCCAACAATATTTGCACAAGAGATGGCAAGCAACTTGGCAGGATTTAGCCCACCAAGAGGCAGCCAAATTTTACTTTATGTAGATGACATCCTGCTGGCAGCCCCCACCCAGCAAGAATGCAGAGAAGATACAATAGCATTACTACAATTTTTAGCCACTCAAGGACATAAAGTAAACAAAAACAAATTGCAGTTTTGAAGAAAGCAGGTTAAATACCTGGGATATGTAATATCCAAAGAAGGCAGAACATTAGATGAAGATAGAAAAATAGCAATTTTACAAGCACCCAAACCGACTACCAAGAAGGAAATGATGTCCTTCCTGGGCACGACTAATTTCTGTCGGAGTTGGATTCCAAACTATGCCTTGGAGTCTGCTCCACTGACCAACTTGATATACAAGAAGCCTATGGCAGCACAAGATTTATTACAATGGACACCAGAAGCAGAATCAGCTTTCTGCAAACTGAAACAACTGATAGCATCCTCATTAGTTTTAGGATTACCAAACTATCATAAACGTTTTTCCAAACTGTAGATTGTAAACAAGGTTACATGACATCAGTATTAACACAGCAGCATGGGGATAAGCAACGCCCCATAGCTTATTATTCATCACAGCTGGACCCAGTGGCACGATACCTGCCCCACTGTGTACAAGCAGTAGTTGCAGCTGCAATGGCAGTACAGGCTTCGGCCTCAGTAGTGTTGTTCCACCCTCTCACATTGAGAGTGCCTCATGCAGTCACAATTATTTTACTGCAAGAAAAAGTAGCATATCTTTCTCCTGCTAGACATCTTTCCTGTATGACTATACTCTTGAGCCAACCTCGTATGACGATTGAACGATGTACAACTTTAAACCCATCTACCTTGCTCCCGACCCCTGCGGATGGCACACCACACAGCTGCCTGCAGGAGATTGAGCAAAAGACATTGCCTAGAAAAGATCTAATGGATGTTCCCTTGGATGATGCCGAGGTGACATATTACGTGGACGGCTCATGCAAAAGGGGTCCTACAGGACAGAATCTAGTGGGGTATGCAGTAGTTTCTGATACTGAGAATTTAGAAGCGAAGTCTTTATCACACAACTTTTCTGCACAAGCAGCAGAATTGATTGCTTTGACAAGGGCATGTACCTTGGCAAAGGGTAAATGTGTGAACATTTTTACTGACAGCCAGTACGCTTTTTCTACTGTACATGTTTTTGCACAACAGTGGAAAAATAGAGGAATGATAACATCTACTGGTAAACCGATTAATCATGTGCAATTTATTTTAGATTTGTTAGAATCTATTCAGTTACCTCAGAAAGTAGCTATTTGTAAATGCGTAGCTCATACCAAGCAACAGGATAGGATTTCAAAAGGTAATGCGAGAGCTGATATAGCTGCAAAACAGGCAGCTTCAGCTTCAGAAGTATTTCTTTTGAGTGAGAAATTACAACCTTCTGAGATTTCAGATTTAGAAATGCTAAAAACAATGCAGACACTTACTACAAATGTAGAAAAACAGAAATGGACAAAACGAGGAGCAATTCTTGAGAAAGGGCTGTACATCTCCAAAGAAGGAAAACCAATTTTGCTGTCTAACTTGTTTAGATATGCAGCTTTGTTGAGCCATGGGCAGTGCCATGTTTCAACAGGGGGTATGGTACAGTTAGTGAACCGAGTGTTCACTGCATATGGATTTACAAACTACACAAAAAAATTTTGTGCAGCATGCCATGTTTGTAACAGGCATCATGCACAAGGGGCATTGAAGCCTAAGCAAGGGAGTTTCCCAACACCACCGTACCCGTTCCATACTATCTGTATGGCTTTCATAGAACTAAACAAATGTGAAATTAAGAAATATTGTCTTGTCATTATAGATATGTTTTCCAAATGGGTGGAAGCTTTACCGACCAAAAATCCAGATGCAGCTACTGTTGCAAAAGTCCTTGTTAAAGAAATTATTCCTAGATTTGGCATACCGGAAAAGATCTACAGTGACAATGGCACACACTTTGTAAATCAAACCATACAACAGTTGAGCCGATATTTCGGAATTTCCTTAAAGAACCATTGTGCATATCACCCCCAATCCGCAGGATTACTAGAGAGGCATAATGGGGTTTTGAAAAACAAACTTAGGAAATTGATTAGTGAGACACAGAAGAACTGGGTGCACTGCCTGTCTCTGGCACTGTTGAGCATGAGAACTGTTCCAAATGCAAAGGGGTTAACTCCTTTTGAAATACTGTTTGGGAGGTGCCTCCACCGACCCTGGAAATTACCGGCCCATTAGCTTGACAAGTCTTATCTGCAAAGCCATGGAGAGGATCATAATGGACCTCTGCAGACTTTGGATCCATCCCAGTTTGGCTTTGAGGCAGATCATGCCTTCTAAACTTGGTTGACTTTTCAAACAGAAGGCAGTCCATACAGGCCTTTGATACAATACCCCACTCGGTATCATTGCCATACATCACAAGATGGGAACTGGCTGAGTGACAGAACCCACAGGGTCAGAGTTGCTGGCCATGTCAGACTCAAAGCCTGTCACAAACACAGGAGGTTATGCAAAGTTTTGCAGATACACATCTGACACAGATATCCCAGAAGGGTCTCACAGAAGATAACTGGTGCCAAAAAATGCATAGTCATACCTTCAAAACAAGGTTACCCTACCAAATAGGTGGCAATCCACTGAGTACAGAAGAAGGGACGCCCACCTTATCATGAAGGATTCTCATCTAGATCAAGGAGGTCATAACTCATCACTCATCAGACCAATGATTGAGTACAATGCCCCATTCGAATGTATCTGACCTGCAGCAGCTGGAGAGGCCAAAAGTTCCTCACCAAAAGGATAAAGGGTCTCAAACATCTGTCCTATGCTCAGATGCTCAGAGGTGACCTTTGCCTAACATACAATGTCAAACCCAGATTTGATGAATATGCTCAAAAAATCCCAGAGCCACAAGGGCGGAGACTTAAACCTCGGATAGATTCTGGAATAAAATCCCGGCATATGTGAGTGTTCAAGAGAAATCTTGACCAATGGATGGGAGATCGCAGATATACCCCTAGGATTACCTCAGTGTCACTGCTCGACAGAGGCACAGCAAAATAATGGGTATAGTTATATTATATACCTCCATGGAAACCTCTCATGCCTGCAGACCAGGAGGCTGACAGTTCACTTGCAGAGTATATGAGATGACTTTTAAGTAATAAACAACTTTTGCAGTTAAATTCTGTTTCAGATAAAGAACAGACCAGACCATCGGAAGCAGCAGTAGTCCTAGGCACGTGGGTCTGGGTGAAAGTTATCAAGAGAAGGAACTGGACCACACTGAAGTGTGAAGGGCCGTACCAAGTGCTACTGTCAACACCCACTGCAGTCAAGATTGCAGAGCGAGCATCCTGGATTCATCTGACACACTGTAAATTGGTTAAAAACTTTGAACTGGACAAAAAACTTGTTACTGTTACACAAGAACAAAATGAACAGATAAGGAGCAAATAGAAATGCTTAAGAACCACAGAAGTATTGCATGATCATTCTGTTGGCCATACTAATAACATTAATCTTTTTGTTGTGGCCTTTCCGTTTTCCAGCCACACGAGCTAAACTGAATAAACGTGAATCATTCATAGACTGGCATCCGAACTTTAACACTTACCAAGCAATTAAATATGTGTATGCTGCAACTTTTAATGTTTTGAATTGCTGGATCTGCACAGCTATACCAACAGCATACGGGGGATTATTAATGACTGCTGTCCCCTAGGGGTCAATGAGACCTGGGAAAATTTGCTTTTTGATACTACAACTGTAAAATCACAAGACAAAATAGCATTGTACCTGCCTGTTATACAAAAGGGAATTGTATGTTTTTACAAAAATGATACTGTTCAGGTAGGTTGGAGTAATTGTAATGTGACTATTCCTTACAAATGTTATACCAAAGCCAGTAATGCAAGTTATATCTGTGATGCAAACTATGACTCATATCTTGAGTCAATCCATCAGACTACTGATGAGATACAACGTAATCCTGTTCTTTTAAAACAACTATCTATTAGTGATAAGAAAATGTTTCATGCAGGGCAAGTGTATATTAATACTAAAGTAGAGAATTGTTATTTTGTTTGTGGGAAAAAGGCATACAAATGGTTACCTGAGAACTGGTCCGGCAGTTGTTTTTTGGGTTACCTGGTTCCGGCCATACGACACACTGCAGTTTTGCCTCAGGGAAGAATTTGAAATGTCAGAGAGGTCACCAAGAAAAACGGAAATCCAATCAGAAGGCCTGAAAAATCCAGTGGGATGAATCGAAGCAGGCTGGAGAAATCATAATTCCATGAAAAACAAAGATAAACTGACACACATGGACTTGAGTGACACTATTATATCGTGGGCAGGTATAGCCCCTGCATATGGCACAGTGAAATCGATTTGGGAGCTGAGAAAACTGTCCAAACTTCTTGAAGTAATGAGTAATGCAACTTTTTCTGCTCTCGAGTTAATGACTGATGAACTGAACGCTATGAGAACTGTGGTGCTTCAAAACCGCATGGCTCTTGACTTCACCCTAGCGGCGAAAGGTGGTACGTGCGCTTTAATAAAAGAGGAGTGCTGTTCGTATATTCCTGACAACCAGCATGAGATAAATGACCATCTTGAGGTGATTCAGCAAGTGTCGGCCATGACCAAACCAGGCCCAAGCCCACTGATGGACTTTTTCCAGAATTTGTTTGGGGGGTGGGGTAGCATCCTAATGAACATCCTGATTGCCATTTGTGTGGGATTACTCCTATTAGGAGTGTGTGTTTGTTGTGGTATTCCCTGCATGAAAAGATTGATCAAAGATTTTATAGACATGTCAGTTTCTGAGACTTTATATCAGAGTACTGAAATTGAAGAACTGTTGATGAGTGAAACACTTTCATAAGTTTAAACTGAATGACTCTCTTAACTGCAAATTCTGAACAGAAAGAGGTTAGGAGAAGAAGCAATTGTTTATGCTTTTGAAAATAGAATAAAAAGTATTAACAGGGGGGGAAATGTTAGAAAAATATGTATTAATGTATATGTTTAGTGCTTATTAGAAGCCAAAAGGGTTAACACATTTCATTCTATTTTATGTACAGCTTAATTCTGTATGAAATTATAAGATGCTTTTTCAAACTGCAGTATGCTTTCTGAAATTGCAAGATGCTCTCTGACCTAGTATTTGCTAGCACAGCAAAATTCATGTTTATGCCTTTTAGAAATGTACTGAAAAGCAGGTGATTATCTGCTAGGTCAGGAAAATTAATGAATCGTGAATGAATAGAACTTTACTGTTTTCAATAATGTGATTGAATATGAACAATCAGCCCTGTTCGTGTCATGAGAACATGCACAGCTGCAGAAAAGAAGAGATACATCAAACAAAGACTGCTTGAAGAAATGAACTGTAATCTGTACTTGCTTTGTGCTCGAATTAGCCATAGTACCTTGAATGGTAACATTGCATAGTGAGAAGTTGTATCAGACCGGTGGTCATCAAGGCGACATTGTTTTTCTTAGGACGTTTTTTTGTAAACTTGATATGCCAGCAGAAAATCATGGATAAACAGCTGCTGTGAAATAATATTGAAAGAACTTGTAATTTATTACGTCAGCTTAGTAGGCAATACCTTGTAAGAAATGTATAAAAATAGTTTTACTTCCTGATTTTAGTTAGACAAACTCTGTATTAGCACGTTTTTGTCTCCTTGCTGCATGATTAAAGTGCCTTAACCTGAACCTGCCATGTGTTGATCATTTTGAAGTTATTTTTCCTTTGACATTACTCAATTTGCGATGTCATGTTATCATCCAACATCAATGAAACTTTATTACGATACCAGTCTGCATCCATCACTACTATGCAGCCACCTTTGTCTGCTGGTTTCATCACCAAGCTATCTGTCCTTCTCAACTGTTGGAGAGCCTCTTTTTCTTTCCTGTTCAAGTTATAGAAACAATTCTTAACTTTATCTGTTGTACCTCTCACCTTGTTTATCTCATCCTCACACAATTTCATAAAAAGTTCTACTTGAGGAGGATTAACTGGAGTAAATAAATTCAATTTCTTATAGGTCTGCTGTTCTTTCGTAGAACCTTCTCCAAAAATACATTTCAGGGACACATTCCTGCAGAACAACCTAACATCCGTCATGAATTCATTCACATCAGAAGAAACAGCTGGAATAAAACTCAGTCACTTATTTAACAGGCTGATAACATCAGGATCCAGTGTGATCTTGGATAAGTTAACTACTAAGTCATTACCCCCAATATTTAGACCACAAACTTCTTCCGTTTGCATTCTTGACTCTGCGTCCTCTGTGGCCTGTACGAATTCTCCCTCACAAAAACCGGCAATGGCCAGTTTACTGGTAGGTGCGTCGTCGCTTCTTTAGGTCTAGTAACACAATTAATGGTGGTGTTGGAATTACTAGCATCATTGGTATCGTTAGCACCAGTACCTCCCAGATCCCTGGTGCCAATATCAGTGGATAGTCGACTTCATCTACAGGAGAGGAGGTTCCTACTGTTAGCACTGATATTGTCACCAGGGATCTGGGAGGTACTGGTGCTAACGATACCAATGATGGTAGTAATTCCAACACCACCATTAATTGTGCTACTAGACCTAAAGAAGCGATGACACAATTGGTGGATTACCTAAGATACATAAAGATCTTTTGGACCCTCCCTTACATCCCATTGTCTCTGGGAGAGGATGGATCACTGAATCCATATCCATGTATGTTGAAAATGAACTCAAAAAAGCTTTGCCTTATGCTACCACTGTCTTAAAGGATACAGGCAGCTTCTTGAAAGACTTGTTCTCCACTGTTAAGTCTCTGGATGGTTTTGATAACCTTCTACTTGTAACTATGGACATAACCAGGCTCTTTACTGTGATCCCCAAAAGTATGGCCTGAGGGCCTTACATGATTTTCTGATTAGACATAATTTAACACTGGAACCTCTTTGTTCTCTGCTGGAATTAGTCCTCGAGAATAACATCTTTATGTATGGAGATACCTTTTATTTGCAAACCTGGGGTGTGGCCATGGGAACTCCATGTGCCAACAGTTATTCAAACTTGGTCTTGGCTGAGTGGGAATTTAAAACAATCTTCAGTGATGGAAATATCTGGAAGAATGAACTTGTCTTCTATGGGCGATTTGTGGATGATGTTTTTTGTTTATGGAAAGGAGGTATTGACCAATTGGATCTTTTTGTCAGCTTCATTAACAACAGCACTGACTTCCTTGAGTTCAAAATGAAACACTCATCCTCAGTCATAGATTTCTTGGATGTCAAGATATGTTTACATCCAATTCAAGGTCTCTACTGGGGTGCATAGGAAAGAGACCTGGCAAAATCATTTCTTACACAGGCAGAGCATGCATCCAAGACATATTTTTGATAACATCTTTGACAACCAAATTTTAAGAGTCTCAAGACTATGTACTGATGAGGAGGAATTCTTGGAAGAGCAATCCAATCTACGTAGATATTTGAAGGATAGGGCTTACCAGGAAAATAATTTTCCACCAATTTCACAGGTGCAAACCTATAGAAAGCAAAGAGGTCAACCTTATTACTCAGAGAGGTCTGAACAAGCTTCACGAAGACAGTCTCATGACACAACACCTCAACAACTTAGATGTATGCTTACTTACAGTTCAGACAATTGACAGGTCTGTGAAGTGATCAGGAAATTTTGGCCGATCCTGACAGCGGATGACAAAATAAAGAACATTGTTGGAGAGAGACCCAAGTTTCCCTATAAGAACAAAAAGAATATCAAGAGATTACTATGCCATAAAGATGGCTTTAAACGTGGTGGTCCACTATCAGACCGCAAAGGTACTTTTAAATGCTGCAGATGCAAAGCTTGTCCTTACTTAGATACTAGTATTACTTTTCTCCACCCAGTATCTGGACGTAACTTTCATTTCGATGTTTATGCTGATTGGACCACTAGCCATATTATCTGTCTGGCTACCTGTTGTAAGTGCCAAGCTTTTTATCTTGGTAAAACTGACCAACGACTAAAGGATCGTATTCTACGACATGTCAGAGACATTGATCAGAAAGTTCCACATAATGCCTTATCAGCACACGTATTGGTCCATCCTACGCATAATTTCTTGTTTAATGCTGTGGAAGTGGTCACCCAAAACATCAGGGAAGGAGATGTCAATAACAGGACAGAATTGAGAGAGATCTTTTGGATCAACAATTTTAGAGCCAATCGACCCCCAGGTCTTAATACAATAGTACCTCTCAGACCTGTTCTAAAATGTAGAAGAAACCTACCAAACATTAATACATGATTCTAGCATTTTTAACATTGAACTACATTATAGGAGACAAATCTCCACTTTGAACATTTATTTTTGTCCTGTGTCTTTAAGAACACCAAAGACAATTAGCTACCAGCTCTTGATTGTGTTTCCTTTATAAACAGGAAGAGCTAACCACACTTTTATACGATCTGAAGAAGGCACCTGTCGAAAGCGCTTATCGTTTGGACAATTTCATCAGCTTTTTACACTCCACTAAAGTATATGTTTTTGTCAGCTTTGCTTACAAAGCATCTATTAACTGTGCTTTAACAACTTAAAGCCTGAACTTGTGGATGTTAATTACTAGGCTAATTATTTCAGCATTTCAGTGACGCTTGCATTTTGTCAGCTTCACTTTTTAAGCGTTCAATAAATTGAGTTTTAACAGCCTGAAGTTTGAAGCTGTGGATGACAACTGCTTGGATACTTAGCTTTTTTCAGTTCATCATATTCTAGTGAAGTTTACATCCTGTCAGCTTCACTTTTTAAGCGATTAATAAATTGTGTCTTAACAGTCTGAAGCCTGAAGCTGTGGACGACACCTAAGGTCTTTTTTCTTTGTTCATTTGTCTACCCTCTGTGTCTTTAGTAGCTGTGAGGAGAATTTATTTCCTGTTTTGTTTGTTTCTCCAACTCTACACATGGGAGAAGGGCAAACATGAGCAGCAGTGAAAGCGAAATCATGCAATTTTCCTGTTTTTTCTAGAGACATTGCGAATCCACTTTTAACTATTAATTTTAGTAGTGACTGTTCAGCACCTAATACTACAAACCTTGTAGTAGATGCTAGTTTTTCTGACACGCTTTGTGAAGTAGAAAATGCTGCTTATCACCTTAAAAGGCTTCAATGGCAACGCTTCCATTTGGAAGCTTGCCTATTTCATCAGATAGTGCCAAGAGGAATGAGAGTTAAATGTCTTCCCTCTTATGGAAACACCTATCCGGAGCTGTTAGCCCAATGGCAAAGGATCAATTTGGAAACTAGCCAAAAATACATGAGGCTGTTCATTGATTTTTTTAAACCTGAAGAACAAATTTCCTCTTTTATTTCTAAGAAACAAGAAGAACTGGAACGTTGTGATTTTCAGGACCAGCATTTATGCCAGATTGAACAGTTACAAGTGAACTTAAACACTTATGACAATAAACTTAAACTACAAAAAATGGGTAAACTGAATCGAGATCATAGGGATTTCACTAACGGTCATATCTTTGAATGGCCTAGAGAGGATAACACCAATCAAGGACGTCCCCATTTTTCTACTACTAAACAAAGGAAAGCCATACAAGGTTTGGCTGTAAAAGAGACTGCTAATACTTTGCATCCTTCTCGAACAACTACTACCTCATCAACTTCTCTTCCCTCCTCACCTTCATCTACAGGAGAGGTGGTTCCTACTGTTAGCACGGATATTGTCACCAGGGATCTGGGAGGTACTGGTGCTAATGATACCAATGATGGTAGTAATTCCAACACCACCATTAATTGTGCTACTAGACCTAAAGAAGCGACGATGTACCTACCAGTAAACTGGCCGTTGCCGGTTTTTGTGAGGGAGAATTCGTACAGGCCACAGAGGACGCAGAGTCAAGAATGCAAACGGAAGAAGTTTGTGGACTAAATATTGGGGGTAATGACTTAGTAGTTAACTTATCCAAGATCACACTGGATCCTGATGTTATCAGCCTGTTAAATAAGGGACTGAGTTTTATTCCAGCTGTTTCTTCTGATGTGAATGAATTCATGACGGATGTTAGGTTGTTCTGCAGGAACGTGTCCCTGAAATGTATTTTTGGAGAAGGTTCTATGAAAGAACAGCAGACCTATAAGAAATTGAGTTTATTTACTCCAGTTAATCCTCCTCAAGTAGAACTTTTTATGAAATTGTGTGAGGATGAGATAAACAAGGTGAGAGGTACAACAGATAAAGTTAAGAATTGCTTCTATAACTTGAACCGGAAAGAAAAAGAGGGTCTCCAACAGTTGAGAAGGACAGATAGCTTGATGATCAAACCAGCAGATAAAGGTGGTTGCATAGTAGTGATGGATGCAGACTGGTATCGTAATAAAGTTTCACTGATGTTGGATGACAACATGACTTATCGCAAATTGAGTAAGAAAGAAGTAAATCAGATAACTGAATGTATCAGAGGGAGCACCTATGATCTATTGATGGAAAGAAGGATCAGTCAAGATTTATATGAATTTTTGAAACACCTCATCCTATGTTTCCCAGCATTGGTGGATTACCTAAGATACATAAAGATCTTTTGGACCCTCCCTTACATCCCATTGTCTCTGGGAGAGGATGGATCACTGAATCCATATCCATGTATGTTGAAAATGAACTCAAGAAAGCTTTGCCTTATGCTACCACTGTCTTAAAGGATACAGGAAGCTTCTTGAAAGACTTGTTCTCCACTAAGTCTCTGGATGGTTTTGATAACCTTCTACTTGTAACTATGGACATAACCAGTCTCTTTAATGTGATCCCCCATGAGTATGGCCTGAGGGCCTTATATGATTTTCTTATTAGACATAATTTAACAACGGAACCTCTTTGTTCTCTGCTGGAATTAGTCCTTGAGAATAACATCTTTATGTATGGAGATACCTTTTATTTGCAAACCTGTGGTGTGGCCATGGGAACTCCATGTACCAACAGTTATTCAAACTTGGTCTTGGTTGAGTGGGAATTTAAAACAATCTTCAGTGATGGAAATATCTGGAAGAATGAACTTGTCTACTATGGGCGATTTGTGGATGATGTTTTTTGTTTATGGAAAGGAGGTATTGACCAATTGGATCTTTTTGTCAGCTTCATTAACAATAGCACTGACTTCCTTGAGTTCATAGGTTCATAGGTTCATAGATTAGTACTAAGCTAACTGCCCTTGCGAGTCATTTTAAGCCTAGCCAATTATCCCTTGTGAGAATCAAACCCTGCACCCTACCTTAACCATTAGGCCACCCTCCCAACCCTAATGATCCTTCTGCACTCATCCTCAGTCATAGATTTCTTGGATGTCAAGATACGTTTACATCCAATTCAAGGTCTCTCTACTGGGGTGCATAGGAAAGAGACCTGGCAAAATCATTTCTTACACAGGCAGAGCATGCATCCAAGACATATTTTTGATAACATCTTTGACAACCAAATTTTAAGAGTCTCAAGATTATGTACTGATGAGGAGGAATTCTTGGAAGAGCAATCCAATCTACGTAGATATTTGAAGGATAGGGCTTACCAGGAAAATAATTTTCCACCAATTTCATAGGTGCAAACCTATAGAAAGCAAAGAGGTCAACCTTATTACTCAGAGAGGTCTGAACAAGCTTCACGAAGACAGTCTCATGACACAACACCTCAACAACTTAGATGTATGCTTACTTACAGTTCAGACAATCGACAGGTCTGTGAAGTGATCAGGAAATTTTGGCTGATCCTGACAGCGGATGACAAAATAAAGAACATAGTTGGAGAGAGACCCAGGTTTCTCTATAAGAATAAAAAGAATATCAAGAGATTATTATGCCACAAAGATGGCTTTAAACGTGGTGGTCCACTGTCAGACTGCAAAGGTACTTTTAAATGCTGCAGATGCAAAGCTTGTCCTTACTTAGATACTAGTAATACTTTTCTCCACCCAGTATCTGGACGTAACTTTCATTTTGATGTTTATGCTGATTGTACCACTAGCCATATTATCTATTTGGCTACCTGTCATAAGTGCCAGGCTTTTTATCTTGGTAAAACTGACCAACGACTAAAAGATCGTATTCTACGACATGTCAGAGATATTGATCAGAAAGTTCCACATAATGCCTTAGCAGCACACGTATTGGTCCATCCTACGCATAATTTCTTGTTTAAAGCTGTAGAAGTGGTCACCCAAAACATCAGGGAAGGAGATGTCAATAACAGGACAGAAATGAGAGAGATCTTTTGGAGCAACAATTTTAGAGCCAATCGACCCCAAGGTCTTAATACAATAGTACCTCTCAGACCTGTTCTAAAATCTAGAAGAAACCTACCAAACATTAATACATGATTCTAGCATTTCTAACATTGAACTACATTATAGGAGACAAATCTCCACTTTGAACATTTATTTTTGTCCTGTGCCTTTAAAAACACCAAAGACAATTAGCTACCAGCTCTTGATTGTGTTTCCTTTATAAACAGGAAGAGCTAACCACACTTTTATACGATCTGAAGAAGGCATCTGCCAAAAGCGCTTATCGTTTGGACAATTTCATCAGCTTTTTACACTCCAGTGAAGTATATGTTTTTGTCAGCTTCGCTTACAAAGCATCTATTAACTGTGCTTTAACAACTTGAAGCCTGAACTTGTGGATGTTAATTACTAGGCTAATTATTTCAGCATTTCAGTGAAGCTTGCATTTTGTCAGCTTCACTTTTTAAGCTTTCAATAAATTGAGTTTTAACAGCCTGAAGTTTGAAGCTGTGGATGACAACTGCTTGGATACTTAACTTTTTCCAGTTCATCATATTCTAGTGAAGTTTACATCCTGTCAGCTTCACTTTTTAAGCGATTAATAAATTGTGTCTTAACAGTCTGAAGCCTGAAGCTGTGGACGACACCTAAGGTCTTTTTTCTTTGTTCATTTGTCTACCCTCGGTGTCTTTAGTAGTGGTGAGGAGAATTTATTTCCTATTCTGTAATAAATGTCATTCAGATATATCTGAACTGTACTTCTCTGTCTGTGACACAAGGGGATCCTGAATGGAGCTGCAAGAGATGTGACATTTTGCAATACATTTTATAGCAATGGAGAATTTCACACCACACACACACACAC
Source organism: Protopterus annectens (assembly GCF_019279795.1). Classification (NCBI taxonomy): domain Eukaryota; kingdom Metazoa; phylum Chordata; order Ceratodontiformes; family Protopteridae; genus Protopterus; species Protopterus annectens. The sequence goes on from NC_056737.1 coordinate 1,737,568,897, forward strand.
ATACAATTTTAAGGACTGGTTTCTAAAATCAGTTTTGCTATTGTATTCTTTTCTTGCATTTTTGTTACCAGCCTCATTTGTATGTTGCTTACCTGATGTTCCTTGCTTCTCTGTTGTCTGGCTGGACTACATCAAAACGCACATGCAAAAAAGAGAATTTTCTGCAGCAGATTTTACGAATTTGTACTTTATCCAATAATAGCATAATATCCAACCCTTCTGACATTTTGTAGCATGTTGTCCTAAATAACTCCAATCAGATGAATGAAAACCATGACTAGTACCAGAGTAAGACTGTAAATTTTAGTAGCACTGCTCTTAATATTTAAAAGCCAAGCCACACTGTTGACAAAATACAAGATCGTCAAGGTAGTTAAATACCAAAAAGGTATGATGCAGTCAGATATTAATAGTGAATTCCTTTATAACTAATTCCAATGACTGTCTCTTATTTTGGCATTTACTTTGTATAATCCAGAAGTGATTTTTAAACAATTAGTCTGCCATGGAGGCACTGTACTTACCGCAAACTACAAAAATTCCCGACATGCACATACCAAAAAGAAAGTGCCCCATACTGGCTTCAGTTTATAAATAAAAAACTGCAAATGTTTCAGTTAGATAAATTCTGTATACTCTCCTAAGGTAAATGCCAAAGCTTGATATTAATGGTGTTATTTATTTATTATTTATTTATTTGTTTACTAGGTAGGTGAACAGGTTGGCTGACCTTTTCAGTCATGACCCAGGCAATGACAACCATACAAAAGCAATAAAAGTTTAAATCAAGAAAAACCTACATTAATACAGTAATTAGAAAATATAACACATCAATGAAACCACTATCAAAAAATATATAAAATATATATAATTACTAAAGAACAAGACTGAAAAAATACTATGTACAATTTTACAGTATGCATGAATAATAAACAGTTTATATGGAAACATATATAACATGTACATTGCTACAATGTAGTAAGGAGATGTACCATTTAGCAATAATCCATGAGCAAGTGCAGGTATCCCAGGATTTACCTATGGTTAGTGTGATTTTAAACAAAGCCAGCTGTTAAATCCTGTAATTCCCACACAAAGGAGTGGATTATTGCTATTGTATAATGACACTGTGTCATTGTTTGGCAGCACTTTAGTCACCCTCCACGTCATCTGCTGGGTTCTTATGTCCTGTGGATGGATGTGGCATATACATCTGCACTTTTGCACAGTACATCAGTACAACAGATAGTGGAATGCTTACTATTAGAAATGTTTATACTGTGTGTTTGTGCCTTAAAAATAAGAAGTGGAAGAGACAAACAAAAAAAAAACAGAGACCTGGAGCACCTTCTTTGTCTCCCATTTCCATAGTGGTTTGTGTCTTTTTTAATGTTAAAATTAATCTAGTCACAGCTTGGCCCTGTTTGTAAGAGGCAGCGAAGTGAAACATTGTAATAAATACTAGTGATGCATGTTTGGGTCAGTCAGGAGGACAATCTACAAATTTTGTTTTATGCAGTATGGAGCTTCTGGGTATTATGAAAAGAAGGAAGACAAGCAGAGATAAGCCATATTCTAATTTGGGAAAAGCATCCAATAGAGTACTCTGCAGGGAATATTTAAAATTCTCCCAACTCATTACTCTCCCAAAAAAAGAAGTTATCTCTTACCATATCGTTCCATCTGTGTTGTCAATCTTCGTTCATTCATTACTGATGGGTTATCAATTCCGTCCTCGGAACCGAGCCGGCCAATATCAAGTGTGCATCAGCCAAAAACTCTCGAGCCAAGGTCCTACCCAGAATGATCTACTCCCTGTTACCTCAGATTGAGTTTGCAAGCTGATAGATAAAAGTAGAGGCTACTTCTGGTCATAACGGACCTACCAGAAAGGAGTACATGAGATCAACCAAGAACCTCTGGATGGGGGATGGAGGGTGGGAAGTACTGAAGGAACGAAGATCAACAACACAGATGGAACGTTATGGTAAGACATAACTTCTTTATCTGATGTTGTTAATCTTCGTTCATTCCTTACTGATGGGACAGAGTCCCCAGCTACCTGTATCCCTTGGTGGCCCTCATGGAAGGACATTCCTGAGCACCATGGAACCAAAGGAAGCTCTACCTCTGGAGGCCAACTCCAATTTGTAATGAAGAATAAATGTATGAGGTTTAGCCCAAGTTGCAGCTGAGCAAATATCATTCAGGGAAGCCTTAGCATGGAAGGCTGCTGAAGTTGCCATAGATCTTGTAGAATGTGCTTTGACTTTATGAGGCAAGGTGAGATTGTTTTTGTTGTAGATAAATGTGATACAATTTCTCAACCATGAAGCCAATGTAACATTTGATACAGGATGACCCCATCTAGGTCCAGAAAAGGCCAGAAACAGTTGGTCTGATTTACGGGTAGATTTTGTTCTGTCCAGATAAAATCGTATTTGCCTATGAACATCCAAGGAATGCAAGGAGTGCAAGCAATACTCTCCTTTGTTAGAACGGTTAGGAAAGAACACTGGGAGATTAATAGACTGCTTGATAGATCACTCTGACACCACGTTTATGGAAGATAAGATAAGGAGGTTTGATGCATAAGGGCTGAAGTTCTGACAATCGTCTGGCAGATGTGATTGCAATCAGAAACAAAGTTTTCCAAGAGAGATATTTTACATCACAAGAGGATGCAGGTTCAAAAGGTGGAGCTGTTAAAGCTTGCAGAACCAAGGCCAAATCCCAGGGTTGTATGGGTTCTCTGATGGGAGGTTTTAGGTGGATAACGCCTTTCAAAAAAGTCTTACAGAGTCTGTGTGACATAAGTGAAAAATCTTGAAAACCAATATGAATATTCGAGATGGCAGCTAAATGTACAAGGATAGTAGAGGCAGACACCCCAGAGTGGAAAAGATGTGACAAGTAATCTAATACCACCGAGACCGGGGCTGACAAGGGGTCTATTTGCTTATCTGCTGCCCATAGAGAGAACCTCTTCCATTTGTTAAGACGGATTAGTCTGGTGGACGATTTATGAGATGCAATAAGAATACTGCGCACAGGGGATGAAAGGTTTTCATGCCTGGCAATCATAGGAAGTGGAGAAACCAAGCTGTCAGTTTCAGGGTTATTAGATTGTGGTGAATCAGACCCTGTGGATGGGAGATCAACACTGGTGGTGGATTGAGGATCCATGGTTGATCTAGCAGGTGAGGCCAGAGGAAGGAAAACCAGACTTGTCGAGGCCAATATGGGGCAATGAGGATTACCTTGCTCTTCGACTGTCATGCTTTCTTTAGAAATCAGGAGATGAGGGGAAGGGGTAAATAAGCATAAAAAAGACCCGAGGGCCAAGCGTGGACTATAGCGTCCCTTGGTGACTGTCCTCGAGGGGAAATCAGGACAAAGTAGTTGCTGCACTTGTAGTTTGCTCGGGAGGCAAATATGTTGTAGCAAGGCTGAGCCCAGTGGTGGAAGATTTTTGCCGCTATCAGAGGATTGATGGACCACTCATGAGGCTGTAGAATGCACCTTCTCAATTTGTCCGCTATCACGTTGGATCTCCCAGGAATGTGCATTGCAATCAGAAAGCGGTTGTGAGCTATTGCCCACTGCCATATTCTCAAGACCTCTCAGCATAATGGGTAAGATCTGGTGTCCCCTTGTTTGTTGATGTACCAGACCACTGACATGTTGTCTGATTGGATCACAAAAGTCCCTGATGGAAGGATGGAGTGAAATGCTTGCAACACTAGAAGCACTGCCCTTAGTTCCAGGGCATTGATATGCAAAAGGGTCTCTGTCTCCAACCAGCTGCCTTGGACCGAGTTTCCCTGACATAGCCCCCCCCCACACCACATCAGGGAGCATCCGTGGTCACGGTGGCAATCGATAGATGGGGGGTGAAAGGGTGAGACCATTGTTGTCTTATTCTCTGAAGTCTGTGTTCTGGAAGGGATGCTGTGCAATTTCTTGTGTCCAACAGTACCCCTGTGAATTCCAAAGACTGAGCTGGGGTTGTGTTGGATTTCTCCCAGTTTATAGTGATTCCCAGGCTTCGAGCTGTTAAGAGAGTATACTGAAGGGCTTCTTCCAGTAGATGCTTGGTGGGGGTGGTAAGGAGTCTGTTGTCTAGATATGGAAACGCCTGGAATCCTTGAAGTTGTAAGTGAGCGATAACCACTGCCATGCATTTTGTGAGCACTCTGGGGGCTGTAGAGAGAGCGAAGGGCAGGGCTCGAAACTGGTAGTGACTGACTCCTATACAGAAGCGGAGATATCTTCTTGAGCGTTTGTCCATCTTTATGTGGTAATACGTATCTTGAAGATCTACAGAGCACATCCAATCATCTTCTTCCACAAGAGGAAGGATAGACTGAACCGTGACCATCTGGAATTTCTCTGTTTTTACAAATTTGTTTAGTGTACTGAGATCCAGAATTGGTCTCCAGTCCCCTGTCTTTTTTGGCACTAAGAAGAACCTTCAGTAAAATCCGGATCCTATCTGGTCTGGGGGGACTGTCTGGACGACTCTTTTTTGTAGCAGCTTTTTGCTTTCATGTGCTGCTATTTCCCTTTGACTGGGTGGAACGTCGGGTGACACTCTTGATGAGAATGGGCAAAGATGGAAGGGGATGTGATAGCCTCTGGATATAATCTGTTGTACCCAAGAGTCGGTTATCTTTTCCCAGGCAGCAGGGTACAAGGAGAAATGACGTCCCTGACTGCTTCCAGAGGTAAGCAGTTGGGCAGTGCTTCAGGAGTGCTGATAGGGTTGGCCAGAGAAAGAATCTCTGGAACCCCGGTTTCATGGACCTCCTCTGCCCCGAAAGGGGAGTCTTCCATTGGAGTTTCCCTCTCTGCCACTAGGGGAAAACTCAGCATGTGTATCCCACAAAGAACCCTGTGATTTCTTGTGCTAGATCTTTCCGCTCCACTGAGTTCTGGAATAGAATCGCTGAGGAGTGGAGTGTCTGACACCAACGACAGACATGGTCTTGCATCTTGTTCACACCATGCCAGCGTATCCTTGACTTTAGGGCCAAACAAAGAAGCGGCCTCTATGGGGTCATTCATGAAGGAAGCCTTAAAAGAGTCCGCAAAGTCACAAAGGCGCATCCAAGCATGTCGTCTGGCAACTATACCTGCGCCTGCCGCTCTAGCCACCCCTTCCACTGCGTGAGAAATAAGACATATGGAAGAGATGGAAATGGACTCTAGGGTGGCTATCTGAGAAGCCACATTATCACGGACTTTGTCAGAAACAGCTCCTGCCAAGGTTTCAGACAGCTGGTTGATAAGATCTCGCCGAAGCCTGGTAAAATGTGCCAAATAATTCAAAGACCTTACGGCGAAGGTCGATGAAGCAAACACATGCTTCCCTAATCTGTCAGTCACCCAGGACTCCTTGTTGGGCGGCTGGACAGTTTGGCTTTCTTCTGCCAAATCCTTCTTAGTAGCAGCTGCCACCACCATAGCGTCTACTGGGAGACCACATGATCAGTGGGGGTACTCCTCGGGGGGGGCAATAATATCTTGTCTGGCCTCTTAGGTATCGCTTCTATAGTATCAGGAGCCTTCCATGTGCTCTGCACAATGAGCTAGATGAGCTCATCGGCAGGCAGGGTGACCCAGCAGGTAGGGGGCCAGGCATGAAAAGCTTGCAGGAATACGGATTCCTGAAAGGAAGGATTAGAGGGCTTCCAGTCACCCCTCTGTCTAAGGATCTCGAGGGTGTCACCAAAGGACACCTCATCAGATGGTGACCGTGGAGACCCTTCCCCATCATTAAAATCCATATCTTTAGTCAATGACTCCTCAGTAGAGTCCATGTGCTTCCTCTTGCACGAAGCTTTGCGAGGCTCTTCCTCAGTGAGAGGCTCTGGGGAAGACTGCAAAGAGGGGGTCTCCTGAGGAGGAGAGACCTGAAGCTCTTAAAGCCCGGTGTTCGGGGGTTGAAGGTTGTGGGAGTTGCGGCACAGAGGGGGGAGAGGACTCCAACAAATGAGCTTTGCCAGCAGAGGCAAGCGCCCCCTCCATGGTCTGGAAGGCCGGCCCGCCCAAGGAGGGATGGGAGCCCGGAACCGAGCACAACAACCTCGGAACCGGGGTCACAACCCACACTGAGGAACCCGCCCCCAGACCAGGAGTCTCAAGAAGACTGTGAACCGTAAGAGAGAGAGCATCCCTGGAAGGTGCCATAGAAAAAATCGGTGTGGAGCCAGGAATGCCCTCCCCAACAGCACAGCCACTGGCCTGAGCCCTATGCCCAGTGCACCAAGGGCCACAAGGATGACTCTGGTTCCAAACTGAGATCCACTATTGGAGTCGGAGGGAAGCTGCTGTTGGAGTAATAGGCTTCGAGACTGTAGAAGTCGAAGGAGGAGTATATGTTGAGGTTTGAGGCAAAATATGCTCACCTGAATGAGGGAATGTGGACTTTGATGGTTGAGAGAGACCTCTGGCCACAAGCAACTGGTCAACAAGCCGCAACACATCCTGCTCAGAAAGACTTTTGGTTGACCTCATGGAGAAGGCTGATGGCGATTCTGGCCTTTCCAGGAAAGGACTATACTGACTGCTTGCAAAAGGATCCAATGACGGTGAATATTTGGTCCTTGCTAGTTCAATAGGTGCAGAGCTCGGAGCCGAGGAAGTCTGCATCAAAGAAAAAGGTGTGGAAAAAATCTGCGCCGAAGATGTTGGTGCCGTGGTAGTTGAAGGTATCTGCACTGTAAAGGCAAAGGTCTTCCTGAAGGGTACGGTGCCATAGTGGAAAGTGTATGCACCGGCAATAAGGACGGTTGCAAAAAGGACTGCACCGAAGTACACTGGTGATGAAAAAGTCTGCGCTGTGGAGTACAGAAGAGTCATACTTGGAGCTGAAGGTGACTGTACCAAAGGTGCCGAAGGGGACTGAACCTGTATTGATGGTGCCGTTAGGGGTTGCGACAGAACTGTTGGAACTTTAGTTGTCTGCACTGGAAACTCAGGTGCCGATATCGATAAAGGAGACATGGCTGTAGTCAGGATCATTTGGGGCGGTGTCGAGCCTGGAGCCGACAGGGTCACAGGTGGCAACGCCAGAGTAGTAATCAATTTCACCTTCTTGTGAGTTGACTCCCTACAATCTCCAGAGGGAAAAGAAGGGAGTGACTTCGATGAAGAGGAAGCATGCCTCTTGCGGGGTTTAACAGGAGGGGGCGAGCCCTCCAACCCAGAAATAGCCTCATAGAAAGGAGACTTGAGGAGACCTTTCACAAATTAACTTATTCTTCTTCTCATTGAGAGTCCTGGTAGAGAAGTTTTTACAGATCCCACACGGAGGATCTACAGTCAAGTGGGAGACATTAAGACAGTAGACACATAAGTCATGGCCATTGGAAAGCAGTAACTTACGGCCATAATCCTTGCACTGCTTGAAACCAATGGAACTTTTCTTATCCAACATAGCTGTTGTGGAGAAGAAGCACAGTCAGTAGCAAAAGGAAGAATAACAGCTACCCAAGAAAAGGGAAAAAAAAGAAAAAGAAGGATTACCAACGATAGTAATGGAGAATTACCACAAGGTAAGAAAAGAGGGTAATAAAAGGAAAGGACTAAAGGGAGAGAGTCTAAAGTGTGTGATAGGGTAGGAAAATATTAGAATAAACTTTTGAGGAAATTTTAGAGTAACAACAATATATAAACTGTCAAAAAATTAGACAGCTGAGACAGTGGCTTGACACGACTGTTCAGCAACATGACAAACGAGATCTGAGGTAACAGGGAGTAGAGCATTCTGGGTAGGACCTTGGCTCGAGAGTTTTTGGCTGACGCGACCTTGATATTGGCTGGCACGGTTCCGAGGACGGAACCGATAACCCATCAGTAAGGAATGAATGAAGATTAACAACATCATATTATATGTTCCCAGTTACCCCTTTCTTCTCCATTACACCTCCAACATTTTCTGTCTACCTGAGGAAAAATTCTTTGAAGTCTGCTTGGGCTGTGGAAATATCTATGTAAACACTTCTAGTAAAAGATCCTAAACCTACTGGACTTCGTTGCATACTTGAGAGCCATACATATGTCTTTCCATTGTTTCCTTGTAGATTGCTTTTCCAGTCTGTCTTCCCAATTTTTTTCCAGCCTCCTCTGATTGATTCTTATAGTTATCATGCAATATTTGATAGACCCTACTAATTATCCCATTTTTTAACAGCTGCTTCTGTTCTAGATTGAACTAAAAACTGTATGAGTGCAAGTCTTTCACTTAAAATTCCCCTATCCCTTTGGCTTTGATTGTACTCCGAGATCAAGCCCTGGTAGAGAAGGCATTCTCTAGCTTGCAATCCAAATGTCTTCTTGGCCTCATCCCACTCTATTACCTTTCCTGCTTGAGTTATTTGCTCCCAATATCTTGGTTTCTTTGCTAGGTTTCTCCAGTAAATTCCAGCCCCCTCTTACCTATAGGTTCATAGGTAAGTACAAGGCTACCTGCCCGAGGGCATTTATAAGCCTAGCCAGAATGTGTTGGCTTTCGCCGCCCCGTTAGATTAGTTCCCTGTGCCTCTGTCCAGCAGAGCCATTAGGTCCCTGTGCCTCTGTCCAGCATAGCCACTGCAGTGATCCCCGGAGTAAATTTTCTGTTTCCCATCCACTTGTCAAGGTTTCTCTTGAAGAGTGTTAGTGAGGGGCTCTGCCTAATGTAGACTGGAATCCTGTTCCAAACCATGGGGAGTCTCAGGGACAGGAATCTATCCCTCCAGCACGTCCTATTTATCATTGTGGTGAGGTTTAGATCCCTAGAGCATGTGGCTCTTGGGGATTTGTTTGTTTTTTTTTGGTGGAGCATGTCCATCAATTATGGGTTGGACATGGCCTTGTATGTCAGGCAGAGATCACCTCTGAGTAAGTGGTATGCAACAGAGTACAGCTGGAGTTTCTTCAGTCGGGCTGCATAGGGCATCTGTTTGAGGCCAGTAATCCTCTTGGTGAGGAACTTCTGTGGTCTTTCTAGCTGCTGCAGGTGTCTTGTAAGGTACATCCCAAATGGGGCGTTGTACTCTATGATGGGTCTGATGAGTGATGAGTAGAGGGGCACAATAACCTCTTCTGTTCTAGATGTGAACCCTTTTGTGATTAGGTGGGCCACATAGAAGGATTTTCTAATCACCTTAGCAATATGATTATCAAAGGAGAGATTACTATCTACTTGGGTCCCCGGATCCCTTATTACATTTTCTGTATGTAGGGGACTACCACGTATGTGGTAGTTCACGGGTACTTTGTTTTTTCCAAAGGGGATGACTATGCACTTTTTGGCATTTAGCTTGAGGCCATGACTTTGACACCAGGTATCCATCTCAGTGAGACCCTTCTGGAGGATATCTGTATCAGCAGGAGAGTCAATTATGGCCCCTAGTTTGCAGTTGTCTGTAAACTTGGTCAGTCATAGTCCTCCTGTGCTTACCTGTTCCTCTGAGAAGTATATACCAAACAGGAGGGGTCCCAGGACTGAGCCCTGGGGGACGCCACTTGTAGCCAGTTTAGAGTTGGACCTAGAGCCTGCAACTCTCACCGTGTGGGTTCTATCTGTGAGCCAATTGGCAACACATCTCGTGACATAGGGGTTTATGTTCAGGCTGGTGAGCTTGTCTATAATACCAGAATGGGGAATGGTGTCAAAAGCCTTTGCGAGGTCTAGGTAGGCTGTGTGGACCTCCTTTCCCTTGTCTAAAGCCTTGGTAACAGTCTCAAAGAAGTCCACCAGGTTTAGGAGGCATGATCTGCCCTTAACAAAGCCAAACTGGGTAGGGTCCAATGTTTGGAGGTTCCCAATGTCTCTGTTAATGAGTTCCATGATGATGCGCTCCACAGCCTTGCAGACCAGGTTAGTCGGGCTTCTAGGGCGATAGTTCCCAGGGTCCGTTGTGGCTCCACCTTTGTGGAGCAGGATAACTGTTGCTGTGTGCCACTCTATGGGTATGTAGCCTGTAGAGAGGCTGAGTTTGAACAGTGTGTTTAGGTGAGGGGTTAGTTCATTTTGGAGCTCGTGTAAGACACAGCCTGGGACACCATCTGGTCCCATTGAAGCTGTGTTTTCTGCTTTGGATAGGGCTGTTTTAACCTGTGTGTCAGTGATTGCTGAGGCTCTACATTCTTCTGGTATGGTTATGGGCCATTTAGGGGGTGAGAGAGGGGTGAAGTTTGCACTAAACCTGTCTGCCAGAATGTTGGCAATATCAGTCGATTGAATGTATTTTGTGCCATTCTGCACTAACTCAGATCAGATCTGAGGGTTTCCACTTAGGTTCTTGACATAGCTAAAGAACGTTTTGTGATTATCTTTGGAGTCCTTGGCAATGTTTCTTTCGAAGCTAGCCTTGGATGATTTTATGAGGGACCGTAGTTTCTTGCTGATACTGATCAGGGATGTCTTTCCTTCTTGGGATTTTACTCTTTTCTGTACTAGTTTCCTCCTTCTATTGTATAGCTTATTTACAGCAGGGGTCCACCAGACAGGTTTCCTTTTCTTGGAGGAGTGAATCTTGGCTTTGCTTGGGATAGCACGATCCATGCATTCTTGCAGGTGCTCATAGGGTGCCTTTGTAAGGGATTTACCAGCTTGGACAGCGTTGTCCTTTAGCATAGGGGCTGTGAACCTTTCCACCTCGGTCTTAAGTAACGTGAAGTTTGCCTTTGAAAAGTTTTTCACTGTGGCTTCCTTGATTGGGGAAGGGGGAGGAATGTGGATATCCAGAGTGATTAGTCTATGGTCTGATCTAACCAGCGAGGGGTTGACCGGTGTAGACCACCGGTCGCCCATGATGGTGATGACCAAGTCCAATATGTTGTCACCTCTGGCGGGGGTGTTGACCAGTTTATCCAGGGCATTCGAGTTTATAAATTCTAGGGCATTCGAGTTTATAAATTCTAAGAAGCGTTGAGCAAGGGAGTTAGTACTTGAGTAGTTTTCCCAGTTAATGTATGGGTAATTGAAATCACCCAATATTAGGGCGTTTGGCAGGACCTTCATATTTTCAAGTGTCTCCTGGGCCCATCTCATTTTCTCACTCAACCGAGTACAGTGAAATCATATTTTGATTTCAGACACTCCTACCATTCCCATCTGTTCAGCCCTAGCCTAGTCTAGTCTCATTAGCTCATCCTGCCTAATACAGAGAGGACATTTGAGCAGGCATACCCACTTAGGCCCTGAACTTGTCTGATTGAAGACTGCTGGAACAGAGCTCAGTTCTGAGGTTTTTTACTGGTTAACTGGGTAATTTGTTTAAATCAGTTTGCTTGTTTTCTATTGTTTTATATATATATATATATATATATATATATATATATATATATATATATATACATATACATACAATACTTTTCTCTACCCCTATTTGCAATCATAACTATTGGCAAAGTCTTCTTTCTCTGTTCTAGTATTGGCTTAGTTCTTAGAATACTTTCTGCTGTTTTATGAATATAATGTTCTATATGATGATTATTCTCTTTAAAGATCTGCATCCAAAATCCCACTCTATTTCTTGAACTTCTCCCTTGCAACATCATCATCATCTCTTTCTACTTTGAATTATGACCTTCTGGCTGTGTTATGTATATGAACCTTAACTGTGTAGTTCTAAAATATCTATTCAGTTCAGGTAAACCTAAACCACCGTGCTCTATGGAAAGGATCAACTAATCCCACTCATATCTTGCTCTCCTTCCCTCCCAGATAAATTCCTTCAGTTCTTTAATAATTATTGTCTACAACTTCTCATTGGGTTGATATAGGTATGCCTGACCAAGTGTACAGGACTAAAGGGATTAAAAACATCTTCACTGCTTATATCTTACTATCCATATCCATAAATAAGAGTTTTCAGTTTCTCAAGTTTTGTATTATATTTTGTTTAGTCTCTTCCCACATATCCTTAGCTACCATAACAGAAGTCTTTAGTCCATACTTCTAAATACTTCATATTATCATGTCCCCAAACATATGGGTATTGCTGAACCAATTCAAGCGTGGGTACATAATTTACAGCTATAGCCTTTGTTTTATATTTATAAATGTTATATCTCAAAAAGACTTGAAGCTGTCTCAGAATGTTCCAGCTCACAGCTTTTTCTCATTCATTTCCCTGCAATTGGTTGGGTCTCTGGTGCTCCTCCAGAAAGTTGCAGTTCATTAAAAAGTTTTAAAAAGAATAAACACATGTTTTATAAACTTCATTGTCAAAAATTGCCAAGGCATCCTCTTTGTTGTTTCATTTTTGTTATCTCTGATTATTTCAGCTGATCACAGATACTGAATTCACCCAATCATGTTGGGCAGAAGTACACAAGGCTGATATGCACTTGGACTCATCAGAGGCATTTCAAATAGTTGCAGGAGAATAGCATTGTAGATTACAGAACTGGAGTACAACTGCTACTGACACACTCTGAAATGAAGAGTAAATAAAATTAATTGGATTCCATTTATCATTTTAAGCAGGCATGCAAGTATCTTGAAGACATCCTTAATTTGCCTGAGAAGTAATTCAGACTGAGCAGAAATGGGGAGGAGGTGTTAGCAAAGGAATGAACCAGGGTCAGGTAGGGCTGGATTATTTGTATTATCGATTAAGGGACAAATATTACCAGTGTTGTCACTCTGCAGTTGTTAAGGTATATAATCATGCTATTTAAGGCTTTCCAAAAATAAAATCCTTCCTTTTCACACATTTCCTGAAGTAAACTGGCAAATAAACATATGATGTTCCCTTTTTAATAGGTTGTTTCTGTGTCATTACTGAGCAATTGAATGTATGTAATAATGTGTTAAACTCCATGGTTGTAGTTGTAACTGTAATCAGCAGTAGGATGTGATTAATGGATGGCTCAGTGGTGCAGTAGTTGCATTGTCACCTCACAGTAAGAGGTTCTCTGGTTCGATTTTTGACTGGGGTGCCTTCTGTGCAAAATCTGCATGTCCTCCCTGAGTTCATGTGGGTTTCCTCTGGGTGCTCTGGTTTCCTCCCACATTACAAAGACATACATCTGGAGTGTTTCTCCCCAGGCCTCCACTGAAAATTGGCTTTGTTCCAAGTCAGACTTTCCTGGTAAACAAATGCTAAAATAAAATGTCTAAACAAAATTAAAAACATATGGTTGGTAATGTGACTCAAAAAGAAGTAAATGTTTAGAAGTACGGTTAACAGTCAGCCATGAAACAGCCATTACTGATAATAGACAAAAGAATGAAAGAACAAAAAATGTGTCTGCAAAAAATTACAGAAGAGCAAGAAGCATCTGGGCCATTACCTGATGTCTGTTAGGTCAGCTTGTTGGCACCCACAGCAACTTACACAAGTTAGTTTCTGCATCTGTTCTGCCTCTCCTATGGCTCTATCTTCTAAAGTTACTTTTCATTTGTACTGAGATGAATCAGCTGAGGTGGTTTGGACTGTGCTTAAGAGAGTTAGCAGAGGTGGTTTGAGAACTTTTTGAAGATGCTCCCTAGGTGCATCCCATGCATATCTCTTCAGCCTATGACTCCGATGCATAATACTCAAACCGGAGTGTTAAAATAAAAAAAAATGGCCAGGCACTTAAAATAGTAGCAGAGGATCAAAAAGAGACACATTTATTTATATTTTCACACCAGAAGATGTTCAGATACATTAGACAGCCTATATCTCTCAAATGCACACAATTTCACATTATGTCCAGATTTTGCCTTATATTTTTGGTCTGTTCATCACAAAGTGTTTTTTTTTTCTTCTGGCAAATCACTGAGGACTGAAATCAACAAGTAATGACAAACATTTGAGTTTCATACTTTCAAGCATGAATCCTAATGCAAAACCTTTTTTTTTTAAATGGACTCTATTACAAGCCTTTGTCCAGAATTCTTGTGTTAACAGGTATACTACATATTATTAGAAATACTGAATATTTAGAAACATCTTATTATTTAATAATGTGACACTGACTCCTTGTGAAAAACTGGTTGTGGATGGATGAACCCTCAAATGGGCATGACTTTATGAAAAACTAAATTCAGGAGTAGCATGGCTACGTCTGAAGGTAAAAAGTCATAGCACTTGAGAGGCAACGTTCCCATGTACACCTCTCAACCTCATACAGCAAGAAATTTAAACAAAACCATAAATAAAAGTGGGACAAAGGACCAAAAATAGGGGCATGTTTTGTATATTGGACTTACCAATTTAGAAAGTTCATAGAATAACAGGTTTTGCATTAGCATGAATTTTCCTGAGGATATGAAGACTGCTCTACTCATCACTCATTAGACCCACTATAGAGTACAACGCCCCTTTTGGTATGTACCTCACAAGACATCTACAACAATTGGAAAGACCACAGAAATACCTCACAAAGAGGATTACTGGCCTCAAACAGATGCCCTATGCAGACCGCCTAAAAAAACTACAGCTTTACTCCATCGCATATCGCCTACTCAGGGGCGATCTCCGCCTAACATACAAAGCTATATCAAACCCAGAGCTGTTGGACATGCTCCACTTAAAGAAATCCCAATCCCTACGAGCTACACGCTCTAGGGACCTTAACCTTGTCACCACAATAAACAGAACATGCTGGAGGGATAGATTCCTGTCCCAGAGACTTCCCATACTCTGGAACAGACAGACTACCTATGTCAAACAGAGCTCCTCATTAGCACTCTTCAAGAAAAATCTTGATGATTGGATGGGAAATTCACCCCGGAGATCACTTCTGTGGCTCTGCTCGACAGGGGCACAGGAAAATAATTTTCTTGGGTGGCGAAAGCCAGGGTACATTTTTTGGCTAGGCTTGTATGGGCCCTAGGGCCGATAGCCTAGTACCTACCTATGAAACTCACGTCTTCTGCTATTATTTTCTAACTTCAGTCATTAATGATTTACCGGAAAAAACACAATTTTATCAACATAGGACCAAAAATATGAGGCAAAAATCTGGACATTCTACGAAAATCTGTATATTCGAGAGGTATGTTCTGGGCCTTTGTCTCACCATTGTTTCTGGCTTTTTCCAGATACCTGACAGTTCGAGAGGTATGACTTAGAAAAAAAAAATTCAAACTACACACCTGATAAATTAGAACAAACTTACAGAAGCAAGAGTGGATAAACCACAACAGAATACCTACACGTAACTATAAATAAGTGATACATCTGTAATACTACATCAACATCCCTGAAAAAAATCAAAACTTCCATCTACTGCACTCCAAACATAATCACTTAAAAGTTAATACGCCGTTCTCTGTGACGCAGTTTAGTTAAAAATGACTAATGTAAATTTAGGATTAGAAGTCATAGCGTAGTACAGTAATAAAGTTTTCCGAAATTAAAATTTTTTTCAAACCACGCCCTTATTTATTTACTTATATGGAAAATGAAGAAACAACCCATACGTCATCACAAGTAAGACCAATTTCCTTCTTGTTCCAGTATTCCACCCGCCCTTTCCATAAGTGTAACATGCTCTGTCTTTAGAATTCTAAAAGGAGGCGCTGTAGAGTTTGTCTTTGTAACGACTGTAAAGAGGAACATAGCCAAGGTTCATTTACACGCTGTTTCTGAGAGGTTGGGTTGCGGAGTGCATAAGTGTGCAGTGTTTAAAAAATCCTTGCTCGGATATCATTATTTCTGTTGGGCTAGAAAATGACTGATATTGCGCCTCAGTCCTCACATATTAGTTCTTCTAATGGAGATGGATCGCTTATAAAAGCAGAAGCTCACGAGAGCAAATGTTCTTCGACATGTGCGGGTAAGAATTGTCAGTTTTGGTGAAGATTAGCTCTGTTGGTTTGAGTTGCACTGGGGTTGTTGAGAGTGTGGAAAAAATACACGTAGTAATTTATAAGTCTAGCGACCGTTTACTTCACCTCTTAACAGTAAATCTTAATTATTTTTGCGTGGTTGTGTACTGTGACCTTGTCTGTGTTTGAAGTGTATTTTCTGTGGCACAAGACTCCATGTCTGGTTACTTGCTTTTCGTTTTGCTGATATGGTTGTGAAAAATGGCTGCTTGCGTTTATAGTTACAGGCTTTTCCCTTTTTTTTCTGCGAGTCTTTCCTTGCTGGATTTGTGCTAGGGTTTAGGGACTGTGGGCTCTGCGACATGTCTTGTAACGTTGCAAGGATTTGCCAGAGGTCGCTAGAACGGCTCTTGGCAACGTTTAAAGCTACCTGTTTATGACTTTTCCACGCTCATAGTGTACCTCTATGCATCTTGGTGTAGTAACAGCAAAGGGTTTTAAAATGAAGCTCCTTTCTCAGGGCATGTCCATTTTATTTAGAGAAACTTAGTATATTATTTAAAGTCCCTTTAAAGGAGTGCTCGTCTTGTACAGGCAAGCAAAGTAGTGCGCGCGCACATCTATAGTATACCTTCCCTGTGTAAAGCATTTTGACTTGTAGCTAGGCCGGAACAGGCAGAGTTTATCTATATGTAAAACGTTGTCTGTCTTCCGGAGGAAGTCAGGATTTATCTTGATGGACTTTGTGGCCGAGCCTTTAATATTCGTAGATGCTTTCATTTAATGCTACGATTTGCAAGTACTGTGAAACTTGCCGGGTGAAGTGAGAACGGTAGAATATTAACTAAAACATTTTGAGAAGCTTTGCGGTAAACCTGCCCAGTTTCAAAATATTTAGTCAAGAGAATAGTTAGGGGGTAGACATGAGTAAAAAAGAATAGATCTGCCTCTATGAAGAACCCTTGTGCAAGCAGCCCCACCCATATGCATTTTATCTATACAAACAGCTCTGGGCAGAGTTTCTGAGGTAGCTGCTGCTGATGATGATTTTATACGGTTCTTATCTTGTGGGAGAATAAGTTTGTAGTGTTAAGCACGTGCAGTCCGACTGTATATCTGCTAAGCCTGGCTGCAGACTGTCTGGACTTGCAGGGAGGAGCGTGTAGATCCTATTGTCATGGACTCTTTGTTAATTCTGGTGTTTGAGTAGAAGGAAGGTGAAGAGGAGTGGGGGAGCTTTAAGATTAAGAAATGGGGATTGTGCTGTCAGCATAACGGGCCTTGGCAAAATGGAAGGGAGTGCCCATACACAATAGGCCTGGACTTTAATAGCAAGCTTTAAAGCAGTTTATATTCTCTGACAAAACGAGTTGCTGTCTCCCTAGCAAAGACTGCAAAAATGCAAGTTCATAGGTGTGTACTAGGCTAATGGCCATGGGACCTTTACAAGCCTAGCCCATAGAAGTGCTCTGGTGTTGTGCTGCCTGTCGTTAGTTCCCAGTGCCTCTGTCAAGTAGAGGCACTGGAGTGATCCCTGGGGTGAACTTTCAATTTCCCATCCACTCAAGATTCCTCTTTAAGCGGGCTAGTGAGGTGCTCTGCTTGACATGTATGGGAAGTCTGTTCCAAAGCATCGGCAGTCTGAGTTATGAATCTGTCCCTCCGGCATGTTCTGCTAATTGTGGTAATGAGGTTGAGGTCTCTGGAGCTGTGGTGCGGGGGGATTGAGATTTCTTTAGATGTAGCATTTCTAACAGAGCTGGGTCAGACATGGCTTTGCAAGTCAAGCAAAAATTGCCTGTTAGTAGACAATATGCGAGAGAGAATAGCTGGAGTTTCTGTCCATGTAGGATGTGTTCAGTGCCTAGGGTCCTCTTTGTGAGGTACTTTTGTGGCCTCTCTAGCTGTTTCAGGTGTCTAGTGAGGTGCACGTTAAATGGGGCATTGTACTCTGGTCTAATGAGATACCTCTTCCTGGATGCAAAATCCTTGGTAATGAGATGTGCCCATAGGACTTTTTGACCACAGTAGCGATGTGGTTGAAGGGGAGGTTGCTGTCAACCTTTGTCTCCAGATCTTGGAACTTTCAGTGGACTCCCATCAATGTGGTAATTAGTGGGAACTGAGTTTATGGTCTTGCCACCAGTCATTGGTCTCGGTGAGCCCTTTCTGTAGCATATCTGCATCACTTGAGTTAATAATGGCTCCCAGCTTGAGTAGTCTGCCAATTTGGTCAGCTAGAGTCCCTCCGTGTTGGCCTGGACTTCTGAGAATTAGATGCCAAACAGGATAGGACCCAAGACTGATCTCTGTGGGACTCCACTCATGACTGGTCGTCTGACTTGGAGTCTGCTACTTTCACACTGTGTGTTCTGTGAGCCAATTTGCAATCCACTTAATGATGTAGGGGTTGATGCCGAGTTTGGCTTTCTCCATAATTCCTGAGTGAGGAATGATATCAAAGGCCTTTGCCAGATCGAAGTAGGCTGTATGAACCACCTTACCTTCATCCACCGCTCTGAGTCAGAGAAGTCAACCGGGTTGAGCAGGCATGATCTACCTTTCACAAAACCAAATTGCGTGGGATCAAGTGGAGATTTCATTAGGTCCATGATAATGCGCTCCATAGCCTTGCATGTCAGATTAATGGGGCAATCATTTCCAGGGTCTGTAGTCGTTGCTTTATGGAAAGGGGTGACTCTAGCAGTGTGCCATTCGGTAGGGACAAGGCCTGAGGTGAGGCTATGAGTGAACTGCGCACACAGATGTGGTGCCAGTTCATTTTGTAATTCTTGTAGAACACAGCCAGGGATATTGTTGGGTCCCATGGAAGCTGTATTCTTGGCCTTAGACAATGCAGCTTTAACCTGTGCTGCAGTAGTGCAGGGTGCCTGGCATTCTTCAGTATTGAGCTTGGTCCTTTGGGGGGGGGGGTAAAGTTGAGCTTCCTCCTTTTGGGGGGAGGGTAAAGTTGGCACCAAATCTGTCTGCCAGTATGTTGGCAATATCTGTTGGCTCAGTACAGGAGGTACCATTGTGCAGTAACTCAGAGCAGATCTGGGTATTGCCATTGAGATTCTTGATGTAACTAAACAAGGCTTTGTGGTTGTTTTTAGTGTCAACAGCAATTCTGTCTTCATAGCTGGCTTTGGAGGTTTTGATGAGGGATCTCTGCTTTTTGTAGAGGCTAATTGGGGAATTCTTCCAGTCTTGGGACTTTACCTTTTTCTGTAGCAGTTTCTTCTTTCTGTTGTAGTTTTTTTATTAATGGCAGAGGACCAGACTGGCTTCCTCTTCCTTTTTTTGAGGAGAGCATCTTGGTTCTGTTAGGTATTGCTAGTTCCATGCATTTATGTACATGTTGATTCAGCAGTCGTGCATCTATTTTCCATTGGCGTGTGTGCCATGAAGTTAGCCACCCCTGTTTCTAGGAGTTAAAAGTCAGCTTTGGAGAAGTTTTTCATGGGGGATACTTTTGGTTGCCCGTGTTGGTAATAACCAGGTCAAGGATGTTGCTTTCTCTAATGGGGATAAGAATGAGCTGGTCCAGGGCACTGGAATTGAATTCCAGGAAGCGTTGGGCCAGTGCATTGGTGCTTGAGTAGTTTTCCCAGTTGATGAAGGGGGTAGTTGAAGTCTTCTAGTATGAGCGTGTTGGATTGGACCTTGATAGATTCCAGGGAGCTTAGGAATGTGGAGTGAGAGTTTGGGGGCATTGTTGGGGACCTATAGCAGGCTATGACCTGGGATTGCAGTCTTACCCAATGTTGTACCTGAAGTATCTCAGATGCATTATGCTGGGCTACTAGTTTGGAGGCTTGCATATCCTTTTTGAATATGGAGACACCACCACCTTCAGAGCTTCGGTCCATGTTTGGTGTGGAATGAGTTATAGCCTGGTAGTGCAGGAGTGCTTTCTGCCGCTTTAAACCAGGTCTCTTGCAGCACAAATGTCTATCCCCTCCATTTTGAGGAGTGCTTTGAGCGAGTGCATCTTGTGATTTAGACTTCTAATGTTGTGCAGCATAACCCTCAAATTACATTTAGCTGTTGTGGTGGTATGGTGGTAATTTGGTCTTTGGAACTCCGCCTACAAAAGGCACTATAGGGGTGGCATGAGCTTTAGCCAGTACCTGGTAACCCGGGGGTGACAGATGCAGGCCTTCTCTGGCAAAGCATTGATGTCTGTCAATCGGGTCATCCCAAGCAGACGGATATGGGATCCCTTAGAATGACACCAGAAACTTAGCCAGTTGTTTAAGTCAAGCATTTTTTGTTTGTACTGCGGTATCATTCTGGGTGACGGTAGGATACTGCACAAGGCTAGTGTCATACCTGCCTGGGCCATATAATCTGAGAGCACCTCCATGTAGTTCTGGGAGGTGCATCTCAGGTCATCTACACCCACATGGACAATGACAGTCCTACTTGTACTTATGGGGTGACCCGAGTCTGTGTTGTCTGATTCTGGCACCTGACTGTTACATTCTTGTTATTCAAACTAGTCAGTGGGACATCTGTGTGCCGCACTATTGAGTCACCTAGGATTGGTGTATTGGGCAAGGTGTTTAGCCTTGGGGGCTTAAATTGAGGAGCACACTGTGGAGGTGAAGCTATGTGTCATGTAGTTTGTGTTGGTCGAGTGCGTTTGTCTTGGAGGTCTCTGCTGTTTGCGTAAGTTAATCGAGTGCCTCTGCAAAGGTGGGTGTGTGGCTTGTGTTTTTATGTGAGCACTGTGATAGTGGGTGTTCTGGAGGGCTATGCGTTCCATGTGGTGTTGTGCAGGTGTTCACCTTCTGTTGACCAGCCAGTCCAGTCTTGGCTGGAGAGTGCATAGCTTCCAATTTGATAAGTGCATCTCTCACAAGTCTCGAGTGTTGGGCGGTAAGAGGAGAGGGGTTGTCTGTGTACATCGGGCAGTTGCTACACTGCCTCGGAATGCCCAAGTGCACCAGGTTAATAGAAGGCACAAGGAACTGCCGTTTAATCATGCCAGGAAGGGGTGGTCATAACTATTGAGTATTGGAGCAATTTCCATGAAGAATGACTAGTGCTGGTGGCTCTTAGGTGTGCTATAGTAATTGCTGTAAAGTAGCAAAGCTTAAAAGTTGTTCAGGTTAATTTGTATTCTAGAAATTCCTATATCGGTCAGTTCTCACACCTTCATCCTTTTTAAACCATTACTTAAAGGACCACTATGGGCAAATGATGAAGAAAATGTATATATTTTTTTATCTTGCCATGATTTACTACACCTCCCAAAGCTGCCTGCAGCAAAATAAGTACTCATTCCTAATTTTATTTTGTTTTTACTCTTGTCTGCCCTCATGGGGGGCAAACATCGTGGTTCCTTTGGAAAGCTAAATCTGTCCCATAATGCACAGACTGAAAACAAATGGCCCTTAGAATGGAACACCTGAAAAAAACTGCCAAGTTTGAGAGTCTGGAGCTCATGTGTCATTGACTGGTATGCACTGTTTTACAAATGTTGTTCCTACTGATGTACTACACATTCTCCGAAAGAAACTTGCAAAAGTGTCATCAAATTACTGAAGACTTTTTTCACAAGGAGCGGTTTTGCAAGCTTCAGTTCCTGGCCAGGTTACTCCTCCCATCTCCCCTCCTTCAGTGGGCTACAGTCTCACATTTCCAGCTTTACTAGATTCAGCTATTTAGCCAGCTTTGCATGACAATAGAAAAAATCACAGCCTGGTATGCCACTAAAACTGTTCCCTTGTATGTCTCTTCACTTCTGAATAGCATTTCCCAGGAATTTA
Source organism: Protopterus annectens (assembly GCF_019279795.1). Classification (NCBI taxonomy): domain Eukaryota; kingdom Metazoa; phylum Chordata; order Ceratodontiformes; family Protopteridae; genus Protopterus; species Protopterus annectens. The sequence goes on from NC_056737.1 coordinate 1,737,590,434, forward strand.
AAAAATCCGTTTTGTGCACAGTAAAATATTCAACTTGTAATGATTTTGGCTGCTGACATGGTTATCTTTACATACTTTAGTATAACTTGAACTTATGGTATTTCATGATATTTTACAACCATTCTGTTTCTTAACAGTGACCTCCCAAGCCTCTGTGACCTAATACTTTTTCTTACTATTGCTTTATCTAGTTTCTTAGTTGTATACTTGTAGCACGTCTCATCCTCTCGGCAACAGACTCCTGGAGAAAACTTCCAAAGCAGATACTTGTATTGAAAGAGTAACAGCAGCTGTAGCAGTGATACCACACTCCAAAAACAATGCACTCATAGTACTGACATACAGGGGAATGTGTAGGTCTGAATCAAGCAGTGATGAAATTGCTAGGGACTTCACTGAACACAATGTTTTATTCAATCTCAATTTCATAATCCATAACATTCGCACCACTCTTACAAAGGCACACCTCCACCTTCCACAAACACAGCTACCCACACCACGTACCACTCAAATTTAAGGCTTTTCCCACCTCTCTGCCAAACACTGCAGTAATGGCTTGGCAAACATGTTTGATGGGTGTTGGTTGAAGACTCCCATCCATATCTCAACAGTAGAGATTTTTGCAGAAAGTCTATTTTTTTTTGTCTGTTTTTCATAAAATTGCAGTTTTCTGCCAAATCATTTAACACTGAAGTCAGAAAGTTGACAGGCATTTGATTTTCAGACTTCATATCCTTAAAATTCACTCATCACTCTAATGCAGTACCTGTTTATCAATAAGTGCAATATTTATAAATTGTCCCAATATTTGGGCCTTTGTCCCCTGTTTATGGCCTTGTCCAGATTTCTTGCTCTCTGATGTTGAGAGGTATGCTGCCATCCCTTCCTACTGGAGCCAGACTACTGCACTTGCACAAGTGTCCCCCTCAGCAGGGCAGCAAGCAGGTATCAATGCAGATTTGCTTTATAGTTCTTGTATACCACGCACACCACTCACACGCACGTACACACACCCACACAATGATGCACAGTTAATGTGGACAAATCTGTTTGTTCAAAGTCACCAAACTTTTCTCCATACCCAGTTTTATGACACCTGCTACCAATCCACTTGACAGTATGCAGCTGTAAATCTTGTCCATGTTTATTCTTTTCCTTGGTTTTGTTTCTCTTGTAATGTTACTTTTACTCCATTTTTCTCCTGCTGCCCATATCTACCCTAATTATTCTAAAAAAATACTTTCCCACTTTCTTCTCTTCCCCTCCTCCTCTTTATCCACTATTTGAACTTTTCCACTCTGACATTTGCTTTGTCTTCCCCTCCTCCTCTTTATCCACTGTTTGAACTTTTCCACTGACATTTGCTTTGAGTAAATAATGAACCGTCACCCTTATAATGTCAGCACATTTCAATGCTACGTAATATTGTATTTAGTCTAATAATAGGTTCATAGGTGGGTACTAGGGTATTGGCCCAAGGGCCTAAGTAAGCCTAGCCAACAAGGTTCCCTGGCTTATGCCACCCAAGAGTTATTTTCCTGTGCCACTGTCGAAGAGAGCCAAAAAAGTGATTCCCTGGGTATATTTCCCATCCACTCAGATGTTTCATGAAGAGTGCTAATGAGGAACTTTGCTCGACATAGATGGGTAGCTTGTTCCAGAGTATGGAAAGTCTCTAGGACAGGAATCTGCCCCTCCAGTATGTCCTGTTTATTGTGGTGACAAGGTTTAGGTCCCTAGATTGTGTAGCTAGGAGGGATTGGGATTTCTTTAGGTGTAGCATGTCCAGCAGCTCTGGGTTTGACATAGCTTTACATGTTAGGCAGAAATCACCTCGGAGCAGGTGATATGCTATGGAGTAAAGCTGGAGTTTTTTTTAAGATGGTGAGTCTAGGGCATCTGTTTGAGGCCAGTAATCCTCTTTATGAGGTACTTCTGTGGCCTTTCCAGCTGCTGCAGATGTCTTGTGATGTACATTCCAAAAGGGGTGTTGTACTCTATAATGAGTCTGAGTGTAGAGTATAAGGGAGCAATGACTTTTTTTTTTTTATCCCCCCCCCCCCCAGATGAGAACCCTTTTGTGATGGTGTGCCACGTAGAAGAACTTCTGACTACTGTGGCGATGTGATTATCAAAGGCGAGACTACTGTCCACCTCGAGTGAGTGCATTTTGAGATTTAGACTTCTAGCATTGAGCATTACCCTCAGTTTTTGCTTGCCTGTTCCTGTTACGGTGGTGAATTTGTCATGTGAACCTTGTCTAAAAAAGATACTATAGGGGTGCAGCCTTGGCCAGTATCCAGAATCCCATGGGTGACAGGTGCAGGCAATCTCTGGCAAAGCATTGTGGTCTGTAGACCATGTCGTCCCAGGCAGACAGATACTGGATCCCCTTAGAATGACACCAGAAGCTTAGCCAATTGTTGAAGTCAATCATTTTGTCCTTGTACTGCGGTATCATTCTGGGGGTGGCAGAATGCTACTCAGGGCTAGGGTCATCCCTGGGCTACAACATCTGACAGCTCTTCCATGTCTCCATGTAATCCAGGGAGGTACATCTCTGGTCATTCACAGAAACCTGGACAATGACAGATTCATATTTGTACTTATTGTGGAGTGACTTGAGTGCGTGGGTTATATGGTGGATCCTGGGAGCTGACAGTAACCTACTTGTTTAGCCTGGTGAGTGGGACATCAGTGTGCTGACTATAGAGTCTCCTATAACTAGTGTGTTGGGTACTTTGTTTTGCTTAATATATTATATACATGTTTTCCCATAATCTGTGAGTTGAGTGGAATTTTCATGACTGCATCAAGGATACATTTTCCTTCTGTGTGTTTTTTTTTTTTTTTTTTTTTTTTAATTCCTGGGGAAATGCTATTCAGAAGTGAAGACACATAAGGGAACAGTTTTAGTGGCACACCAGGCTGTGATTTTTGTGATGTCTATTGTCATGCAAAGCTGACTAAATAGTTGAATCTACCCAAGCTGGAAATGGGAGACTGTAGCCCACTGAAGGAGGGGAGATAGGAGGAGTAACTTGGCCAGCAATTGAAACTCGCAGAACTGCTCCTTGTGAAAAGTCTTTTTTATCTCAGTAATTTGACACTTTTGCAAGTTTCTTTCAGAGAATGTGTAGTACATCAATAGGAACAAAATTTGTAAAACTCTGCACATACCAGTCAGACACATGGGCTGCAGACTCTCAAACTTGGCATTTATTTTCAGGTGGTCCATTCTAAGTGAATGGAAGTCTAGTCTGACAACAAATGGTAGGGCTATTTGTTTTCTGTTTGTGCATTGGGACAGAGATTTAGCTTTCCAAAGGAATCACAATGTCTGCCCCCATGAGGGCAGATGAGGTTAAAAAAAAAAAATTGGGAATGAATACTTTTGCTGCAGGCGTCTTTAGGAGGTGCAGTAAATCATGACAAGATAAAAAAAATAGTTTTTTTTTCATTGTTTGCCTGTAGTGGTCCTTTAAATACTTCCTCTGATTTTGTCCATGGTTCTCATCTGGAGTCTGGCTTCACCTGAGTGCCTTCATTCTCTTCCTTGTATTTCCTTTAAAGCACTACTAAATCACTTAACTTGCTCATCCCCTTATACTTCATAGGTGTGTACTAGGGAAATGACCCTAGAGCCTTTACAAGCCTAGCCCATAGGATTACCCTGGCATCTTGCCACCCTACCTTAGTTCCTAGTGCTCTGTCGAGTAGAGCCACTGGAGTGATCCCCAGGGTGAATTTTCTATTTTCCATCCATTCTTCAAGATCCTCTTGAAGAGGGCCAGTTGAAGTATAGTCTTGCTGCCTCTTGCTTTATTGTAGTAGCTCAAGCTACTATATGTACTTATAATGCACAGCCAAGTTACTAGTTTTCTAACACTTGTATTAGAAGGGATAAGGAAACTTAAGTACTTATCTATGCACCACTCTTCAGTCTGTACATTCTGAATATAATGTTTGTATATTTGTATTTGTGAATATCTATACAGATTGTATTGACTATGCTATGCATTCACTGAAACAGCATTATAGTTTTTGTTGCTGTAAATATTGATTCTATTGAGTTGTTAACCTTGGGGGGGTTCTACTGGAGACATTGCTGAAAAAGGGTACCTATGCCTAGTTGGGCTTTCCTGGTTAAGGGGTGTCTGTAAATAGGGGGAAGGCTGTGAATGCAATATGTGTTTTATGTTTACTTTGTGGTACAAAGCGAGCTACTGGTGGGGGGGAGGGGGAGGTCTTAACCCAAGTCCAGACAGCCATAGTTTAATGTAGTGGCTTTGGGCACTTTATTTGGGATGGGTTTGGGAGTGATCAGACAGCATGGTCTTGTGATTTTTGTGGGAAGAATCAGTAGGTGTTCCACTGCAGTGGTTGTAAGCAGTTAAGACACAGGTGTAAATTTTGTTCAAGAATGTGGAGTGTGACCTTACCTAGTTACACTCTCATTGTGGTGATTATGTAGAGTTGTGTCCAGTTGTGGGTTGAAGGTGGTAGACTGTGTGTTGCTTGCCCGGAAAGAGGGGTTAAGAACAAGAGGGTTAACTCTAGGATTATGGCAAATTTTTTCATACTATCAACGGTGTCAGAAAAGCTTGGGGAATAATTGGAATTCTTGGAGGCTAAGATGACAGGGCATAAAAAGAGTGCTATCCAGACCTATTTGACACCAGGCATTCTGTTACACAGAGGGCATGGTTTCACTGACTTTTCTAACAGGTTGGCTGCTATACTTGCTGACTAAAATCCTCAAACGTGAGTTCTCAACTTTGTCTTCCTGACTATGGCTTATTGGCTGTCCTTCCAGCGTACTATTACCTGGCTCTTAACATTCGCGTACAGTTTGCAGCTGTAGAAATAAAGGCAGGGTATTTTTATGTTTCTGTGCTGCTGTTCAATAGTCTCTCATTCAAAGCTCTGAAACTAGTCTGGGCTACCTGAAATGGCTATTTCATGGTTCCAACAGTGTGGTGAACTGATAAGTCTGTTAACTGCCTATAGGTATGCCTCTGGAATCCATTTCAGGACCTTAGCTTTGGCTAGGTCATTTTAAAGTTTAAAAATATCACACACGCTACCCTTATTCAGTATTGTAGATTATTCCATATTCATCTGCATGGGTACAAATCTATTCCTAACTACAGATGGTAACACAATCCTTCTCTTCAGTTGGAACATAACTAAACTGTATCCTGCTAAATGCCAAAAAAGCCAAGCTACAGGTATTCAACCCCACATTGCAAATCTTCAGGATGAGGACATTAAAATTTAAGTTTTTTAACCGTTTCAGTAGCTTAACGGTGCTAAAAGATCTGAAGGCTGTGGGTTCTGTTCGCATTCGCCAGGTCGTTGCATCAACTTTGCAGTACTGGCACTGCAGTAGAAGTGGTATGCTGTCTTTTGGACGAGACTTGGGACCATGGTTTAACCTGTCTGAGCTGGTGGTAGCTCAGATATCTGTAAAAGATGCCACAGCGTCTATTGGAATAGTAGGGGGGGAGTTTTCTGATGTCCTGGTAAAATTTCCCCTAGTCAGTATGAATACCATTTCAGTACTAGTCCACCTAATGGGACTAGCATAGCTTTAATGGGTAGTAAGGTAGTGCCTTCCATCACTGCTTACCATTTCAAAGGCCTAACTGGCTAATCCCCTTAAATTCAAACGACTAAAAGTAGCTGACTAGTTCCTGTACTGGTCAGATGCCCAGCCCTAAGTACCATACTTCAGTGGTACACTCCTTTGAACTCTTCTCTAAAGATTTGTAATTATTAACCTGAAAAATCACACAATTCGGACTGTCTCCAGATATTTTGGGAGTTCAAAAATAACTGCTGTCCAACATACCTCTTGGCTCTGCTGCTACGTTCTACTCGCCTTTCCATTTCTAACCTCCTTGTCTCAGCTGTTCACCTTCAGATATTGTGTTCCTTCCATCTGTAGTATAAGTACCACCTCAGTCTTGCCCTGGAAATAGGCCACTAGCATGGGCAAAGGATTTACATAGTGTGTGTACATCAGCATCACTATTCATGACCATCTTAAAAATTTTAAGCATGGTTATTCCAACTAAAATTTATCTTAACATTGTTTACTGTACTTTATAACTGTGCCCTGTATATATAATACAATTTTTGGCTTGCTTTTCTCTCTGCCTCTGCTAAAAAAAAAAAAAAAACTTGCGAAAAGAAATATTCAGACTGTCCTGGTCATCAGATGTAAACAATTGCTTATAGATATGTTCTTACAGAGTGCAACAGCAGGTGACTTTTAACAAAGATCATGGGATTATAGGAGGTTACTAGGCTATTGGCCTGAATGCTTCTGCAGGCCTAGCCATGTTATACCCTTGTTCCCTTATGGATCAAGATATATAGTCTGTTTTGTGTAAATCTAAGATCAGCATTGGCCACTTCTAAGCGGGACATAGGTGAAATCCCATTTCCCATCCAGTTGTCCGGGTTACACTTGAATAGGGTCATTGGGAGCTCATTTTTATGTGAATTAGGAGTTTGTTCCAGAGGAATGACAACCTCTGGGGGGAGACATCTGCCTCTCCAGCATGTCCTGTTAGTATCACAGGCTAGGTTAATATCCCTAGAATGAGTGAATCTTGTCCCATTTGATTTGTGGATGTGCAGCAGCTTCAAGGCACGGTCTGAGACTGCTCTGTAGGCCAGGCACAAGTCGCTGTCTGTACAATACTGAGTAAAGTGGTGGAGCTTTTCAGTCTGCATGTGTAGGTCGTGTTGTAGGCCCTGAAATCTCTAGGTGAGAAACATCCGAGGTGTCTCCGGTTGTTGCAGAAGTCTGGTGAGGTACTTACAGAAGGGAGCATTGTATTCTATTATTGGTCTGATGAAAGCAAAGTACTGGAGTTCTCACCTTAACTTTGGATACTTTACCCTTGCTTATGAAGTGTGCAATGTAGAAGGCCTTCCTTCGCTGCTGTGGACACCTGGTGATGAGAGTTAAGGTCATCAACTTGCGTTTCTAAATCTCTCACCACTGAGTTTGAACTTTGGGGGTGATGTAATTAGCAGGGGTTTCTCCTTTTGTAGAAGGGTTTTTTTTTTTTTTTTTTTTTGGCGTTTGCACCAATCATTTCTCTGTGCAAGACCATTTGTGGTATGTTCATATCTTTTGCGGGATTTGATGATTGCACCCAGTTTGCAGTCATCCGCAGACTTGGTAAGCCATAGTCTATTTTTGCCTGGACTTCCAAACAGTAGGGGGCCTAGCACAGATCCCTGTGAACATCACTGGTAACAGTTCTGCTAGTAGAGTTGGCATCCCCAATTTTGACTGTTCTGTTTGTGAGCCACTTGGCAACCCCATCTAGTGACTTAAGGGTTAATCCCACTGGGTGAGTTTCTCAATGCCAGAGTGAGATTGTATCATAGGCCTTGGCTAGGTTGAGGTAGACATTGTGAACGGTTTTGCCTTCATCTAGGGCCTTGTTGGCATTCTCAAACCCACCCGGTTTAGCAGGCAAGACATGCCCTTGAAGCCAGACTGGGTCAGGTCAAGAGTTTGAAGGTCCACTTGTACCTTGTTTTGAGATCATGATTATTTTGTTCATGGCCTTGCAGATGAGGATGGTTAGGCTTGTGGATCTATAGTTGCTAGGGTCGATTAAGGGGACCCCCTTTGTGCAAGGAGATTACAGTTGCTGTTTTCCACATGGCTGAAACCAAGCCAGTGCTTAGACTGAGTTAAATGGTTCTGCCAATTCCTGTTTTAGACAATTTTAATAAGTAGCCTGGGGTGTTGTCTGGTCCCATAGAGGATGTTTGGCCTTGGAGAGTTTGGCTATGACTTCCTCTCTGGAGGATGCTAGGCAATGGACTGACAGGTATGTTGTGGGGTATGATTGGTGGGGGGCCGGGGTGAAGTTTTCACACAACCTGTCCACTAGCAGGTTGTCTTCAGGTTGTGTGGTACTGTCCACAGCCTAGTTTGGTACAAAGCTGGGACTTCCTTTTAGATTTTGGACGTATCTAAAGAATGCTTTGTGATTTACTTTAGCTAGGGGTGCTAATTTTAGTCTTGTAATTGGTTTTAGAGGACTTCACAAGATGTGTAATCTGCTTGTTTGTGCTGTGGAAGGAGTTCTTACTTTGCTGGGACCATTCACTTTAACGTTTTGTCTCTTATTGTATAACCTATTTATGCTGGATGTCCACTGGGGTGGTTTATTTTTTTTCATGTGAATCTTTAATATCTGTTCTGGTATGGCTCTGTCAAGGTGATTGGAGAACATCAAGGGGGGGGGGGGGGTTTGGACTGCTGAGTTGCCTCTTCTAATGAGGTGGTGATGGGTCTAGTGGATGCACCCTCAGACGAGATTTGGGGAAAGTTCCCGATGCCTTGGCCAAATTTCTCCTGTTGGCAGAAATGCACCTCTGGTCTCCCAGAAAAAGTCCAGTAGTCAGTATGGCTATCCAGGTCCGCATTGAATAAATGAAGTGGTGTGGATGGTTTTGGCAGTAGATAACCACTGTTTGACTGGCAGAGGTTTGGCTAATTCTGGGATGTCTGACTTGGGGGGGGGGGGGGCAGCTATCTGTTTTACTGAGGTAGCATGCATATTGTGTGGTGGGATGACATCTGGCATGAGGGCAGTACACATGGGTTAAGATGGTAGGGTATTATGACTAGCTACTCTTCACTTATTGGTAGTGGTGTGGATTTGTAAGATAAATAAGCACTTTTTAGCCACTCTGGCTTTGTCAAAGATCCATGATGGGGTGTAGATAACTTGGCAGCAGATGGTTTTGTTTTAATGATGCCACTGTTCTGGATTGCCTTAAACACTAGGTTTGCTGCTTTGTACTCATTTTAACTGGATCAGTATGCAGCCTTTGCTTGCAACTCCACAGAATTTAGTTCGTATGGGGGCATCTTGGTCATTTGTTGGTGAAGGCAGTCTGCCTATTTGATGGAGATATCTTTATGTTGAGCAGTCAATGTGTAGTTAAGTGCTGTTTTACAGTCCTAGTTATGTGCATGCATGCGTTTGTCAGTTGTGCACCACAGGTGGGTGTGAATTTATCTAGTTTAGGGTTGACTTCAAATTACTGACATACAACTTGTAAGTAGACTTCTGTGATGTGAAAATTCTGAATTAATGGCCATGCATCCATTGGATGTTGTGCATGACAAAATTATTCCCTGGTAGATGCAGCTTTGGTGTGTGTGTTTTTTTTGTGCTCCTGTCATACTATTCATGGTTAAGTGTATTTTTTAAGTAGGGAGTATGGGGTCAAAGGATAGTGCTCAGAGGCATGCCACACTGGAAGACTCCCTTTAACTTCAGATAATGGTTATGGGGAATGAAAAGGTGGTATTGGTACTCCCAAGTTATTTTCAAAGTTCGAATTCTCGTACTAATCTTGTATTGGATAATGGTTGCACGACTAGTATTGATGGAACGTTTTTCCTGTTTTATGAAAACTGCTTAACATTTAATATTCCTGGAGACTTAACACTGACAATCATACTTCTCAAAGCTTCAAGCAAGGAATATGTATGACCATAAATAATGGAAGGACAAAAGCAAGGAAATGAGGACATCTTAAAATATTGCGTTTATAAACTTAGAAAGTTAATATAACATGGTTGAGTTTTCTGAAGGGTATAGTCAAAACTTGTGTACCTAATTTTCTGACTTCAGTCTTCATTGATTTGCCATAAAGTTGCAATTTTGAGAAATGAACCAAAATGAAGCAAAAATCCATTCTGCAAAAATCTGGATGGTTGAGAGGTATACTAATAATTATGGTGAATTGGGGCTTATGGTGTAAAGCTAAAAGGAGGTTAGGGAGGGTGCAAGGCTGTCCATATTCTAAACCATTACTTATTAGAGCATCAGAATTTGTGAAACCTGGTAGTTGCATTGCTCAAATTTCACAGTTTTACTATAGCTAAACTTTAGTCTGTATTTGAGGTCCGTTGATTGGTGCTTGGGCCTCTCATTCTTAAGGGGTGTTAACTTTTATATTCTGTAATTACAATTTCAAAATAGTTTAGCCATAGTGGCATTAAGAGCTAAGTGGGCACTACGTGATACATTCAAGTGTGTTTGCAAAATCTCCTTGTAGTTTGGCAGTCACTGTGTATTGTGCTTTGTAGTGTTGAAAAATCTGTCCGGTGTAGATAACTTTAGCAATTTTCCCCTGTAATGCAGTGCCATGGCTGCCTTAAGAAGTCCGCCATTTTTCTATATATATATATATATATATATATATATATATATATATATATATATATATAATCTGTGCTGTGATGTCACAGCTCCCTGGTTCTTCCCCAACCCGTACAGAAAGTAAAGGCTAGAACAAGGAAAAACAGTACATGACTCAAGTCTCCTGCTGTCAATGACAGCAGGTAACATCTCAAATTGCCCTTGGCACTTTGACTCGTCTCCCATCCCCATTCACGCCTAACTTCCCTAGCTGTCAAACTAGTACCATTCAGGCTTCACAAAAAAATGCAGTTTAGCCATTCTAAAAAGAAGCAGCAGTACAAAGCACTTTTGAAAGTCTGTTCTGTGGCATTTCCACTGCTTTGTGTTTAAGCAGTCATTGAATGGCATGAAATGTTAATGTAACTGAAGGACACTGCATATATGCAGTGGCCTCTAGGAAGAAAGAAGCCGGCATGATGTAACTTCTTTACAGACTAGCATTGTATTGTGGGATACCTAGAGGCAAACTAAATCAATTACTTCAAGATGCCAGTCCCTATGCAGTCAGACTCTGAACTTGTGTATAAAAATATTTAAAAACCTGTAAATAGTCCCAGAGTGGTTTTAAAATGTAGGAAACCCCAAACCATGATGAAATAAAACTTTTTTTTTGTTTATGGATGTGCTTTATGCTGCTTTTGAGACTACCTTAAGAAGCCGGTAACTCTGCTTTATTGTGAATTGGGGTGGGGCTCCTTATGCCTGGGCTGTTTGAATTAATAAGAACCTCAAAGTACATAATGGGTGGAGAATGTAGATAAATTGACAGTGTCTGTGTCTGTCTGATCAATTGAGGCATTGCCTTCTGCTTTTCTGTGTGTCTGTGTGTGTGTGTGTGTGTCTGTGTGTGTGTGTGTCCTCGTACTGTTCTCCCCCACCCCCTTCCCAGTGCCATTATTGGCTGTGGTTGAAGCATGTCCTTTGTAGCTGTGCAGTTACATTGGCTAAGGAAGGGAGAGCCACCTTTGCAGGCGTCAGTGAAGGTAGAGGGGGTTGCTCTGCTTAACCACACAGAGAAGACTTCACCAGAGCTGGGGATCCTGTGTGCCTGCTCTTTGGAGGGAGGGATCCTAGATAGAGTACATTTCCAGCCATTGCTCCTCCTGTGGAGTAAAGAACTGACTGGGTTTGGCAAAAGGATTGACAGCATTTGTCCGTTTTCTAGTCTGAGACATTTGGACTGGGGCTTTTATCCCTTTAGCGGGGGGAGATTCTTTATCATTTTATGGTTGATCCTCCTGTTCTTTTTCTAATATTCTAGTCTATATGAAGGACTTTTTGAACCAATGTGTTTGAATCTTGGATGCGTATCACTAGATTTCCTGCAACCTGCACCCATATTTCCAGCCTTGGAGGATGTCATTTTGGCAGCCTGCACTTTTCCTTATAGTTGGCCATTTTTTCCTAAAAAGTCCTAAGATGTATAAAGTGCCTCCAGTTTGTGTGGCATTTAAGCTTTTGTAGGTTTTTTTAATTGGTGCTAATAATTTACTGCTACTGTATTGGGTATATCAGTATTATCCTACAAAGATGCTAGATTCTGCTTATCTTCCAAGTGGTTGGCTGCTGAGATTCACCTGCATAAATCAACTGACAAAAGTTTTTGATTTTAAGTATGCGTTTCTCTGCACTTAAGATTAGAAATTTGTAGATAATATATAATACAGGGAGAGATAATACTCCCTGTCTCTAGCTGCAGTTAGTCTTTCACCCCACCCCCTCCCTGTTCTTGTGTTGATCTTCGTGGCTTTGAAATTGCCCGCCCCTGCTGTAAATCTGTTCTTGGACACTCGTACTGGGCCCATCTCATTTGCTCACTTGACGAGTACAGTGAGATCATTTTGATTTCAGACACTACCGGTCCCATCTCCTCTGCTGTGTACACTGAGAGCACTTGGGAAGCACATCCCCTATAGCATTTTAATCTGCTCTGTTCCCTCCCTCTCCACAAAGAGTTTTTGAGCTGCTCTTGCATAACTGTCTTCTACCTTAATTTGCTGTTCTGTGTGCTTTTAGTGTTCAAGTGCTCTTATTTGATTTTTCATAAGCATTTGTCATTTTAACTTATCTGCATTTATTTAAACTGTATTTGCCTTAATATTGCTACACACTCAAGCATGCTAGCTTGTACTACATTTAAAGTTTGTGCTGCTGTCATTGGCTCATTCTTTGTAATACAGAGAACTTTGAGAGCCAACCCACTTAGTGTGTGTGTGTGTATTTTTCCAAGCTTGTTTTCTGCCTTTTCTGTAAGTAGTCTAATCCAGATACAGATTTGATCATTCCAGGACTGTTTGTAAGCTTCTGTACCCCAAGACTTTGTGTTGGAGGAAGCCTTCTAGTTTCAGTGGGAGTGGTAAGCACTAGGTAGCCTATCTACCAAACGAGTGGTTTCTGGCCCATAAATTGTAGTTTCTTGGCCATTTAGGCAGTTTTCCATCTTTCAACTTTCTTGTTTAAAAGCCTGCATTTGTGCTTGCTTCCCACCTTCCCTGTAACTAGTGTAGATTTGCTGTATCCAAGACTGTAAGTGCCTATCTACAACAAGATCTAGATGCAGATTCTTCGTTTTAGCACTCAAATTTGCTTATTCATGCTCAGCACTTGTAAGCACTAAATAAACTACAAATTACTACAGCACTCTCCCTTCCTCATTACCTAGAGGAAAACAGTTTTGGTACGTACTTTCCTCACTTGCTTGGAGAAAAACAGCTCTTGTATTCACTCTCCTCTCTTGTGTAGAGGAAAATATTTTTTATTCAGGCATGTCCAAGGGTCAGCTCCCAGTGTGTTCTCCTGTCTAATCTGGGCATCTTGGGGCAATGTAGCAATTACCTTATGTACACAGACAACCCTTTCCTCCTACCACCCAACACTGCAACCTGTGAGAGATGCACTTATCTAGCCAAACTGGTGGTAAAGCTCTCTCTAACCAAGTCTGAGCATGATAGTCAAGAGAAGGTAAACCACACTCATCACATAGTCCCACTTAAACCTACACCACCTAGAAACACACACACACACATTCGTGGTGGCTCTCAATCTGCTCAGGCAAGAGAGACCTCCAAAGCAGAAACGCATGCAACCTCCCAGCACAACCCAAATGACACATAGCCGACAGACTGTGCCACTCAACCACAGTCAACGCACTACTCATAGGTGCCTCTAGTCAGGCACACTGATGTCCCACAAACAAGGCTAAACAAGAAGGTCACTGTCAGCTGCCTGTCGAGTGCCAGGATCCGCCACATAACCCATGCACTCGGGTCACTCCACAGCAAGTACAAATATGACTCTGTGATTGTCCATGTAGGTGTGAATGACCTGAGACATGCCTCCCTGGACTACATGAAGAGACATGGAAAAACTTTCTGATCTTGTAGCCCAGGCAGGTATGACCCTAAATCTGAGTAGCATCCTGCCATCGCACAGAATGGTACTGCAGTGCAAGGACAAAATGATCAACTTCAACAATTGGCTAAGCTGCTGGTGTCATTCTAAGGGGATCCAGTATCTGTCTGCCTGGGATGACATGGCCAACAGACCATGATGCTTTGCTAGAGATGGCCTGCACCTGTCACCCCTGGGATTCCAGATACAGCTTAAGGCTCTTGCTGCCCCTGTAGTGCCTTTTTTAGGCAAGGTTCAAATGACAAATTTACCACCATAACAGGAACAGGCAAGCAAAAACTGAGGGTAATGCTACTCAGTGCTAGAAGTCTAAATTTCAAAATGCACTCACTCAAGGCACTCCTTAAAATGGAGAACATCTATGTCTGCAGTGACTGAGACCTGGTTCAAGACTCGAGAGAGCACCCCTGCATTATCAGGCTATAACTCGTATCACACCTTTAGGCCTTCTAACCTGGACAAGACACCAAAGGCGGAGGTGTCAATATTCATTAAGGATATCCACACACTACTAACTCTGGGCAAATCTGAAATCCAAATTGTAGCTTGCTACAGATCCCCCACCATGCCCCAGGATTCCCCCTCCTCTCTTCTTGATATACTGTAAAATATTAGGGTTCAACCAAGCACCCTACTATTGGGAGACTTCAACTATACCCCACCATTAACTGGGAAAACTCGTATACCAACACCTTCGCTCAGCGCTTTCTGGAATTCATAAATTCCAATGCCCTGGATCAACTTATCCACACCCCCACCAGGGCAACAATATCCTAGACCTAGTCATTACCAACATGAGTAAGCGGTGTTCCACACCTGAAGTCAACTCCTCTTTGGTCAGATCTGACCATAAGCTAATCACCCTAGATATCCACATCCCGCCCCCATTAAGGAAACCATGGTAAAAATTTCTCCAAAGCCAACTCCATGCCTAAGACGGAAGTGGTGAACTTCGACACCCATGCTGATGGACAATAGTTACAGCTGCTGAATCCTACACAAATGCACTCCTAGAAGCACTTGTATGAGTGCATGGATCTTGCTGTCCCAAACAGAACCAAGACGCTATCCTCCAAAAAAAAAAAAAAGTCAGTCTGGTGGTCCCCTGCTATAAACTCTACAACAGAAGAAAGAAATTGTTGAAAGAGTAAAATCCCATGAGTGGAGGACCTCCCTGGTCACCCTCAGCAAGATGCTGAGATCCCTTAAGATCCTCCAAAGCTAGCTATGAAAACACATTGCCACTGATTCTAAGGACAACCACAAAGCATTCTATAGCTATGTCAAGAATCTCCATGGCAACACCCAGATCTGATCCGAGTTAACAGCACAATGGCACAAATTACAGAACCAACTGATATTGCCAACATCCTGGCAGGTTCAGTGCTAACTTTACCCCTCTTTCACCCCCTAAAGGGGCCCATATCTATACAGGAAGAATGCAGAGTCCCTGTAATCACAACTTCACAGGTAAAAGCAGCACTCTCTAAAGGCAAAAACACAGCGTGCATGGGACCGGACAACAATCCCAGTCTGCGTTTTACACGAACTTCAGAACGAACTGACTCCCCACCTAAGAACCATGTTCAATTGTAGCCTCACGGCAGGCTTTGTGCCCACTGAATGGCACACAGCAACAGCTATCCCACTCCATAAAGGGAGATTCACCACTGATCCTGGGAACTATCGCCCTATTAGCCTGACGAGCCTGGTCTGCAAGGCCATGGAACGTATCATGTAATTCATAAACAGACATTGGTAACCTCCAAACTCTGGACCCCACCCAGTTCGGGTTTGTGAAAGGCAGATCTTGCCTCCTGAGCCTGGTCGACTTCTTTGAGGCAGTCACCAAAGCTGTAGACAAGGGTAAGGTGGTTCACACAGCCTATCTTGACCTCGTCAAGGCTTTCGACACCATCCCCCATTCTGGAATTATAGCTAAACTCACTAAACAAGGCATAAATCCCTATGTCACAGGATGGGTTGCCAACTCGCTCACTGACAGAACCCATACTGTAAAAGTTGCAGACTCCAAATCTGACTTCAAACCAGTGACAAGTGGAGTACCACAGGGCAGGACCTCTCGTTTGATATCTACTTCTCTGAAGTACAGGCTAACCCAGAAGGCCTCTGGCTAACGGTTTGCAGATGACTGCAAACTAGGAGCTATAGTAGAGTCCCCAAATGATGTGGACACTACAGAAGGGCCTCACTGAGACAGATGCCTGATGTCAGAGCCATGGCCTCAAGCTCAATGCCAAAAGGTGCATTGTTATCCCCCTTAGTAAAAACTCTGCCACCTATGTGGTAGTTTATGGGTACAGTCTTCTTAACACCGAATGTGTGATAGAGACCTTGGGACCCAGGTGGACAGTAGTATCTCCTTTGATCACATTGCCACAGTAGTTAGGAAATCCTTCTACACGGCACACCATCACAAAAGGGTTCTCATCCAGGAAAAAAGAGGTCATTTTTCCCTTCTACTTGCCAGTCATTAGACCCATTAGAGTACAATGCCCCTTTTGGAATGTACCTCACAAGACAACTACAGCAGCTGGAAAGGCCACAAGTACCTCAGAGAATTACTGGCCTCAAACAGATGCCCTACAGTGATTACAAACTCCAGCTTTACTCTGTAGCATATCACCTACTCTGAGGTGATCTCTGCCTAACATATAAAGCTATGTCAAACCCAGAGCTGTTGGGGACATGCTTCATAGGTTCATACTAGGCTGTCTGCCCTGGGGCAATTATAAGCCTAGCCCGATTCTGTATGGCTTACGCCACCCCTTGATTTGAGTATACTGTGCCCTTTTTAAGGTTTAGTTTACTGTGCCACTGTCTAATAGTGACACTGGAGTAATCCCTGGGACAAACCTACGATCCCCCATCCACCTATCGAGATTCTTGAAGAGATTCAGTGAGGTGCTCTGCCTCACATGAACTGGAATCCTATTCCAGAGCGAAGGGAGCCTCTGGGTTATGAACCTGTCCCTCCAAATTCTATTTATTTCTGTGCTGAGGTTCAAGTCCCTCGAGCGTGTGGCTCTAAGGGATTTAGATTTACTGAGGTGGAGCATGTCCATTAATTCTGGATTTGACAGCTTTGTATGTCAGGCATAGATCGCCTCGAAGTAGGCGGTATGCAACTGAGTAGAGCTGGAGTTTTTTTTAACAGAGCAGCATATGGCATCTGTTTGAGACCCTTGATCCTCTTGGTGAGATACTTTTGGGGTCTTTCTAATTGCTGCAGGTGTCGGGTAAGGTACATCCCAAAAGTGGCATTGTATTCTATGATGGGCCTGATGAGGGATGAATAAAGGGGCACGATTACCTCTCTTGATATAGATGTGAAATCCTTCGTGATGAGGTGGGCTATGTAGAAGGTCTTTCTAACTACTTTGGCAATGTGGTTTTCAAAGGAGAGATTGCTATCAACTTGGGTCCCCAGGTCCCTAATAACTTTCTCTGTACTTAATGGGTTTCTGCCTATGTGGTAATTTGTGGGCACATTGTTTTTGCCAAAGGGTATGACTATACATAGCTTTAAACCATGGCGCTGGCTCCAGTTATCTGTCTGTGAGACCTTTTTGAAGGATGTTTGTGTCAGCTGGAGAGTCTATTTATGGCGCCCAGTTTGCAGTCGTCTGCGAGCTTGGTGAGCCATAGTCCTCCCACGTTTGCCTGTACCTCGGAAAAGTATATACCGAACAAGAGTGGTCCCAGGACAGAACCCTGTGGGATGTCACTTGTGACCGGTTTCGAGTCTGGCATGGCTCCAGCAACTCTCACTCTGTGGATTCTGTCTTGAGCCAGTTTGCGACCCATCTTGTGACATAGGGGTTTATATTTAAGCTGGATAGCTTATCTATGATGCCCGAGTGGGGTATTGTGTCAAATGCCTTTGCAAGGTCCAGATAGGCTGTGTGGACTACCTTCCCGTCATCTATGGCTTTGGTGACTGTTTCGAAGAAGTCAACCAGGTTCAAAAGGCAGGATCTGCCCTTGACAAAGCCGAACTGGGTAGGATCTAGTGTTTGTAGGTCCCCAGTGTCTTTGTTTATGAGCTCCGTGATGATCCTCTCCATAGCCTTGCAGACTAAGCTAGTCAGGCTTATGGGGCGATAGTTTCCAGGGTCCTTAGAGGCTCCACCTTTGTGGAGTGGGACCACTGTTGCTGTACGCCATTCTGTGGGCACATATCCTGTAGTGAGGCTGAGATTGTATAGCTGTTTTATCTGAGGGATTAGCTCCTCTTGGAGTTCATGTAGGACGCAACCTGGGATGCCATCTGGTCCCATGGAAGCAGTGTTTTTTGCTTTGGAGAGGGCAGCCTTCACCTGAGCATCAGAGATGTTTGGGAGGCAGCCCTCTGCCTGGATAGATACTTGATCTTTTGGGGGGGGGGGTTTGCACTGAACCTGTCTGCCAGGATATTGGCGATGTCTGTGGGTTCAGTGTATTTTTTGTCGTTTAGAATCTACTCAGAACAAGTCTGGGAGTTGCATCCCAGGTTCCTAACCTAACTGAAAAAAGCCTTATGATTGTCTTTGGTGTCCTGTGCAATTTTTCTCTCGAAGCTGGCCTTGGAGGATTTTGAGGGATCGTAATTTTTTGCTAGTACTGATCAGAGATGCCTTCCCTATTGGGGATTTTGCTCTATCATGTAGTAGCTTCCTCCTTCTGTTGTACAGTTTATGGCAGGGGTCCACCAGACTGGACACCTGCCTTTGGATGATTGGGTCTTGGTTTTGTTTGGGATAGCATGATCCATGCATTCCCGAGATGTCCGTAGAATGCATTTATATAGGATTCTGCAGTTTGGGCCGTAGTTTCCACTGGCCCTGGGGCCTTGAAGGATTCCACTTCGGTTTTGAGAAGTTTTTCACTGTGGTTTTCTGGGCTGGGGGTGGGGTCGGGATGTGGACATCACTGAAATTAATTTATGGTCTGATCTTACCAATGAGGGATATACTTCTGGTGTGGAGCATAGAGTCCCCATGCTGGTAATCAGGTTGTTGTCCCCTCTTGTGGGAATGGTGACTAGCTGTTCCATAGCATTTGAGTTTATAATTTCCAGGAACCTTTGGGCTAAGGTGCTGGGGCTTTAGTGCTCCCAGTCAATGTTTGGGTAGTTGAAGTCACCCAATATAATGGTGTTCGGAGAGATCTTCATGTTCTCCAATGTTTTCAGGAAGGCCGAGTGGGATTCCTGACTTTGAGAGGGTGGTCTGTAGGATGCTATAAACTGAAAAGCAGTCTTGCCCACTGTTAGTTGCACATGGATGGTCTCCAATACTTCGTGCAATGCCACTAACCTGGAGGTGTGGATATCCTTGATAAGTATGGAAACTCCCCCTCCTTTTGTGGTTCGGTCTGGTTTTTGGGGCCGAAAAGCATGATATGAGGTATAGCCTTGTAGTGCTGGGGTGCTCTCTGGAGCCTTGAACCAGGTTTCTGTCACTGCACAGATATCTATGCTCTCCATACTGAGGAGAGCTTAGAGTGCGTGCATCTTGAGGTTAAGACTTCTGGTGTTAAGCAGCATTACCCTTAGTTTCTTGTTCCTTGTGCTGTCTAAGGAGGTGGGTTTGACTTTCGAGCCTTGCCTAAAGGCACTATGGGGTGGCAAGAGCCTTTGCCAATATCCGAAAGCCCAGTGGTGACAGGTGCAAGCCGTCCCTAGCGAAGCAACGTGGCTTGTCGAGCATGTCATCCCAGGCTGACACACTGGATCCCCTTTGAATGGCACCAAAATTTTAGCCAATTGTTAAAATCTATCATTTTGTCTCTGTACTGTGGCATCATTCTAGGTGAGGGTAAGATGCTGCTCAAGGTCGGGGTAATACCAGCCTGGGCTACATGATCAGAGAGCTCCTCTGTCTCCATGTAGTCTAGGGAGGTACGTCTCGGGTCATTCACACCAGCATGTACAATGACAGTCATATTTGTATTTGCTTTGGAGTGACCTGAGTGCTTGCGTTATGTGGCGGATCCTAGCACCTGACAGGCAGCTCACCGTGACCTTCTCTTTATTCAGCCTGGTGAGCGGGACGTCAGTGTCTGACAATAGTCTCCTATTACAAGAGTATCAGGTGTGTTCAGCCTTAAGGGCTGTGGCTGCTTGGCACACTGACTTTGTGGGCTATGTGTTATGCGTGTTTTGTTTTGAGGTAGCGTTTGCTTGGATGTCTACTTTGGAGGACTCTGTTGCTTAGGTAGATTTTTATTTAGAGCCTCCGAATATGTTTTTGCGTATTTGTTTGGTTCGCTGATGTGGTGGGACTATGATACTGGAATTGTGTTGTGAGGTTACACCTAAAGAAATCCCAATCCCTCCGAGCTGCACGTTCTAGGGACCTAAAGCTTTTCACAGCAATAAACAGGACTTGCTGGAGGGATAGATTCCTGTCCCAGGGACTTCCCATACTCTGGAACAAGCAAGCTACCCATCTATGTCGAGCAAAGTTCCTCATTAACACACTCTCCAAGAAAAATCTTGAGTGGATGGGAAATAGGAAATGCACCCTGGGGATCACTTCTGTGGCTCTGCTTGACAGGGGCACAGGAAATTAACTTTCTTGGGTTGGTGTAAGTCAGGGAACTTTGTTGGCTAGGCTTACTTAGGCCCTTGGGCCAATAGCCTAGCACCTACCTATGAACCGGCCCTCCATTTTTCTCTTTTGCAGCAGATGCACTCTGGCAAGTTAGTTCTGAGTATGATTTGTCAGGGATACGGTTGGCAGATTAGCATCACTCATCTTTTCCAGGGATCTCTGCTAGACCAAACTTTTTTCCCCTCTCCCTGTCATTCAGTATCTTTTAAATCTGGGTGTGATGAGTTTCCCTTTTACCAAAAGGGGAAGGTTCATAGGTTCATAGGTTCATACTAGGCTATCTGCCCGTGTTTAAGAATGTTTCTGATACAAGAGTATGGGGTTTCCTTTCTTGACCAAAGCTTAAGGGCAACTTCCACATGCCCAACCTTTGAGTATCCCTGCTGCTGAAAAGCAATCGTGAGCTTTTGAGGGTAGACACTTTGCTAAATTTGCTGCCTAGCAGTGGAGAAGAATTATCTTTTGAGGGGGGGGTGGCTTTCACATCTTCTTTTTACAGAATAATCTTCTGTTATAACATTCAAGTTGGGGGGGGGTTAGACTGTCAACATGACTTGGTCATACTTTTTGTCGGTTTCCTCTTGAGATTTTAACAAGTTTGGGACTATTACTTTTAGGGTCAGGGAAAGTATTTAAAACATTTTCCACTGTTTCTTATGGGGAAAATATTTCCATTGGTATTTCTGGCTGGCTTCTCCAGGGTTTCTGCTTCACCATAGCTTTGTGGTTCCTCCTTCCAGCTGCAGAAAAATTTGCAAAGAGCCTTTGCCCCTTCACTACTACTGAATTGCTGGGTGATTTTTGGTGTGGCCCTTTTCTGGTTCCTCAAACATGCATCTTTTTTCTTGGACTCTGGAATAGTTCCTGCAGTCACAATGGGTCTGGGGTTTGAGATGTCCTCTGTGGCTGTTATGAGAGCCCTTGTTGCTATCTGAGAAAAAAAACAGGGAATACCTCCGTGCTTGACCAGGCTGGGATGCCCGTCCATAGGAAGTTTTTACTTGCTGAAAGTGGGTCTGCTGCTTTAGAAATTCCTTTAGAAAAGAACCAAAAAGTTAAGACTTGTCTTGGATTTGGTTAAGGCTCATAATCCTGCTAGTTGTGGCATTATGGTAAGAGGGTGGGGGGACCATTCTTTTTGACATTAAATGGGAAAATGAATTTGAGGGGGGCAACTTCTGTTGTCTGTTTTTTTTTTTTTTTTTTTTCTTGGTATCCTGAATGAGGATTCTTCTAGTAGAAACTGAAAATTCTTTCAAGGGACTGGAACCACATCCAGAGGGAGTCTTTCAGTGATGATTATCCACTGTCATTAAGGAAATTAATATGGTTAATTTACATAAGAAATTTCCTGAGTCTACTCCAGTTCTTACTGCCCCCAATAAAGCAGATTGTGTGACTTAACTGCAGGCTGTTTCCCTTCTCTCCTGAAATTGAGGCATACAGATCCTACATTTATCATCCCTGCCCTGTCTCAGCAGGTGGTCTTGTGGCCTGCACATGTGCCCAAACCACTGTAGTCAGGTGCCTATTGCCTTTTTTTTTTGTCACCTACCTTCCTCAACTGCTGTCTCACTGTCTCTAGGTTTCTGTCCATATAGAAGTACTCATCGTACCACTGTTTTGTATACCTTGCTGTTCAGCTTCTTGTGGATCTTGCGTGTAAGCTGCTGCTTTTTCCTTTTCTGTTTAAATGGCCATGATGTTTGAGGTTTTGCTACACAACTGCCACAGAGCTGATACTTATGCTGTTGGGTGGTCTCACTTTGTTGGGTTTGTCCTTGTTTTTTTGAGAGTTTAGACTAGTTTTTAGTGGGGGGACAGCTGTGTGCATACGTTTTGAACAATCTTTTCTGTTCATAAAACACGTGGCTCTCCGTGAGGGTTATGTCAGTAAATAATTGTAGTAGTTTAAATTTTGGCAAAAAATGCATGATATGCAAACTCCTTTTATATACTGCTCATGTGCTAGTATAATCTCTTCCTGATATTTTGGGGTCTGTCGTACCATTATTTTTATGTCCCTGATTGTGCTAAGAGGTTGAGATCTTTGAGATACTTCCTTGGGAGGAGGGGAAGCTGTGTGCATGCCCCTCGGGTGACATCTGTGGTCTGTTCCTTGTAAAATTTGGTATTTTTCTAGCATACTGATTGAAATTCAAACAAACAGTTAACCACAAACTTCATATCCTTCAGGTAAAATGCGTGAAAATGCTAAACTTGTTTAGCGTCTTACGAAGTATAAGAGCAGTATTTGAATCTGGCCTGATTGTGGGCCTTCGTCCCTAATTTCGTGTGCTAAGAGGTAGAGAACTAGGCTGACCTTATTTTCTATAAGGCTGCTTGAAATATGTTGTGTAGCTGTTGTATAGTTTCACTTACAACAGTCCAGTATCTGATGTGCATTAATAGCAACTGAACTAATTGAGTTAGGGGGGCTGTCTGTATGAAATAAACTAACCCTGTTGCCATGATGAAGTTAAATGGTCAGCTTAGCTCTTAAAAAAAAAAAAAAAAAGTTTGCATTGTCAAGTTGAGTACTTTACTGTGGTTTATTATGAGCAAACCTAACCAGGATACTGCTGTAAGTGTGCTGGATGCAAGCACATCCTTCCCTTTAAAGCTGCGTATAAGGAGAAGCCTGAAACAGCTGTATCACTGTTTTTTACAGATTGGATTATGTAATCTTGGGGATTTTTTAAGCATTTTTGTTGGGAAATTGTGCAGGGCTCCTTGCCTCGCTAAACCTCGGAATGTTTTTCCCCCTGGGGGAGTTGACCATTTTCTTTCTGTATATGGTAGACATGGGATGGAAATGTCACTGAGCAAGCTACTGTGCAGATGCTGGTATTGCTGCTTTGCTCTGACTAGTAGAGAACTCTGTTCACCTCTTTTTAGTCTGGCTTCCATGTGTAGCACTTGAGCAGTACATCTGTGCCAGGCTGCTTGACCCATCTGCCCCCCCCTCCAAAAAAAAATTACTTGCACTTACTCGTGCATGCAGTCCTTTTAGGTGAAAAGAGGTTTTTATTCAGTTTAGGCACTTGTGGTTTATTGGGCTATAGCTAAGCTCTTGGGCTCCCATTGGCATTCTACACTGCAGGCATACTGTTCTTTGCTGCTTCTGGTTGTGTAATTGTGGGTTTCCAGTAGCAGTCCTGGCCGGAGCCTTTTGTTTCATAGGTGGGTACTAGGCTATCTGCCCTAAAGGCATTTATAAGCCTAGCCAGAATGTGTTGGATTTTGCCACCCCCTTAGGTTAGTTCCCTGTGCCTCTGTCCAGCAGAGCCACTGAAGTGATCCCCGAGGTAAGCTTGGTTTCCCATCCACTCGTTAAGGTTTCTTTTGAAGAGTGTTGGGGAGGAGCTCTGCCTAATGTAGGTTAGGATCCTGTTCCAAAGCATGGGAAGTCTCTGGGACAGGAATCTATCCCTCCAGCACGTCCTATTTATTGTTGTGGTGAGGTTCTAGATCCCTAGAGCGTGTGGCTTGAGGGGATAAGGTTTTCTTTAGGTGGAGCATGTTCATCAATTCTGGGTTGGACATGGCCTTGTATGTCAGAAGGAGATCACCTCTGAGTAGGTGGTATGCAACAGAGTACAGCTGGAGTTTCTTCAGTCGAGCTGCATAGGGCATGTGTTTGAGGCCATTGATCTCTTGGTGAGGTACTTCTATGGTCTTTCCAGCTGTTGCAGGTGTCTTGTAAGGTACATCCCAAATGGGGCGTTTTACTCTCTGATGGGTCTGGTGAGTGTGCAATGACCACTCCATCTGGATGCGAACCCTTTTGTGATTAGGTGGGCCACGTAGAAGGATTTTCTAACCACTTTGGCAATGTGGTTATAAAAGGTGAGATTACGAACTACTTGGGTCCCCAGATCCCTTATTACGTCTTCTGTATTTAGGGGACTTACCACCTATGTGGTAGTTTGTGGGTACTTCAAAGGGGATGACTATGCACTTTTTGGCTTTTAGCTTGAGGCCATAATTTTGACATCAGATATTCGTCTCTGTGAGACCCTTTTGGAGGAGGTCTGTCAGCCGATAGCCCCTAGTTGGAGTAGTCTGTGAACTTGGTCAGCCATAGTCCTCCTGTGCTTGCCTGTACCTCTGAGAAGTGTATGCCGAACAGGAGGGGTCCTAGGACTGAGCCCTGGGGAACACCACTTGTAACAGGTTTAGAGACTGACCTAGCTCCCGCAACTCTCGCTATGTGGGTTCTGTCCATGAGCCAGTTGGCAACCCATCTCGTGACGTAGGGGTTTGTTCGGGCTGGTGAGCTTGTCTATAATACCAGAATGGGGAATGTTGTCAAAGGCCTTAGCGAGGTCTAGCTAAGCTGTGTACCACATTTCCCTCGTCTATAGCCTTGGTAACTGTCAGTCCACCAGGTTTAGGAGACATGATCTGCCCTTAACAAAAGCCAAACTGGGTAGAGTCCAGTGTTCGGAGGTTCCCATTGTCTCTGTTAATGAGTTCCATAATGGTGCGCTCCATAGCCTTGCAGATCAAGCTAGTCAGGCTTGTAGGGCGATAGTTCCCGGGGTCTGTTGTGGCTTCACATTTGTGGAGCAGAATAACAGTTGCTGTGCGCCACTCTGTGGGGATGTAGCCTGTGGAGAGGCTGAGTTTGAACAGTGTGTTTTAGGTGAGGGGTTAGTTCGTCTTTGAGCTCGTGTAGGGCGCAGTGTGAGCCACCAGTCCCATTGCTGTGTTTTGGCTTTGGAGAGGGCTGTTTTAACCGGAGTGTCTGTGATTTTAGGGACTCTACATTCTTCTGGTATGGTTATGGGCCCTTTTTGGGGGGTGAAGTTTGCGCTGGACCTGTCTGCCAGGATGTTGGCGATATCTTGTCGGTTCAATGTATTTTGTGCCATTCTGCACTAACTCCAAGCAGATTTGAGCATTGCCACTTATTCTTGACATAGCTAAAGAATACCTTGTGGTTATCTTTGGAGTCCTTGGCAATTTTTCTTTCAAAGCTTGCCTTGGATGATTTTGAGGGATTGTAGTTTCTTGCTGATACTGATCGGGGATGTCTTCCCTTCTTGGAATTTTACTCTCTTCTGCACTAGTTTCCTCTTATTGTGTAGCTTGTTTCTGTCTGGAGTCCACCAGACTGGTTTCCTTTTCTTGGAGGAGTGAGTCTTGGTTTTGCTTGGGATGGCACGATCCATGCATTCTTGTAGCTGCCTGTAGAATGCATTTAGTAAAGGATTTTGCAGCTTGGACAGTGTTATCCTTCAGCATGGGGGCTTTGAAACTTTCCACCTAGGTCTTGAGTAACGTGAGGTTTGCTTTTGAAAAGTTTTTCACAGTGGCTTTCTTGTCCTTGAGTGTGGGCGGAATATGGATATCCAAAGTGATTTGTTTATGGTCCGATCTAACCAGCGAGGGGTTGACCTCTGGTGTAGAACACCAGTCGCCCATGTTGATGGCGATCAGGTCCAATATGTTGTAACCTCTGTTGGGAGTGTTGACCAGTTGAACCAGGGTGTTTGAGTTTATAAATTCTAGGAAAATTTGGGCAAGGGAGTTAGTACTGGAGTAGTTCTCCCAGTTAATGTTTGGGTAATTGAAATCACCCAATATTAGGGTGCATGGGTAGGACCTTTGTTTCCAGAAACGGGGAATGTGGGGTCCTGGGACATGGTGGGTGATCTGTAGCAAGCTACAATTTTTATTGCAGTTTTGCCCATTGTTAGTTGCACGTGGATGATCTCTGAAGCATCGTGCTGTGCCACTAACCTAGAGGTGTGGGTATCCTTGATGAATATGGATATGCCCCCACCTTTTGTATTTCTGTTTGGGTTCTGTGGCTGAAATGTATGGTATGACTTGTAGCCTGGTAGTGCTGGGGTGCTCTCTGGAGCCTTAAACCAGGTTTCTGTTACTGCACATATCTATTTTCTCCATTTACTGAGGAGTGTGAGAGCATTACCCTCAGTTTTTTGTTACTTGTGCTATTTATGGCGGGTTTGTCTTTTTAGAGCTTTGCCTAAAAAAGGCACTATGGGGGTGGCAAGAGCCTTGGCAAGTATTCGAAAGCCTAAGGGTGACTGGTGCAAGCCGTCTCTAGCAAAGCAGTTTGGCTTGTCGAGCATGTCATCCCAGGTGGACAAATACTGGATCCCCTTTGAATGACACCAGAAACTTAGCCAATTTGTTGAAATCTAATTTTTTCTTTATACCGTGGTATAATTCTTGGTGAGGGCAGGATGCTACTCGGGGTCATACCGGCCTGGGCTACATAATCAGAGAGCTCTTCCATGTCTTCATGTAGTCCAGGGAGTTGCGGCTCAGGTCATTCACACCAACATGGACAATGACAAGTCATATTTGTATTTGGTCTGGAGTGACCTGAGTGCTTGTGTTATGTGGCTAATCCTGGTACCCAATAGGCAGCTAACTGTAACCTTTTCCTTATTCAGCGTAGTGAGTGGGACATCAGTGTGCCTGACTCGTGTCCCCTATTACTAGTATGTTTTGCCTTAAGGGCTGTGATTGCATGGCACACTGGTTTTGTGGAGTATGTGTTTCATGGTTTGTGTTGTGGGGTGGAGGTTGTTTGGATGTTTGCTTTGGAGGTCTCTAGTTTTGCATATTTTTATTTAGAGCCTCCGAGTATGTTTCCATGTATTTGTGTGTTTTGCCAGTGCTGGTTTAATGGGTCTATGTAAGACTGGTGGTGTGAGGAAAGTATTTCCTTTCTCCTCTTGACTGACTGTGATCCAGTCTTGGGTTGAGGGAGCTTGGCCTCTAGTTTGGCTGTATAGCTGCATCTCTCACATGTATTAGTGTTTGGTGGTAGGAGGAGGGGGTTGTCTGTGTACATGAGGCAGTTGTAACATTGCCTCAAAATGCCCAGATTCACCAGTTGGACTGGAGTGTGCACCTGAAGCTGCCCTTTGGACATGCCTGGATAGGTACAGTGAACTGTTTTACTGGATGGCTGGTAAGGTCGAATAGAGCCGCCTCCTTCTGTACAGTACAGGAGGGTCTAGTGCTAGGGTATATAAGTGCTTGCTATAAATTTTTAGCAAGTGCTGGGCTGAGAAATGAATGGCTTGAGTGTGTAAGTTGAAAGTTTTAGTTCCAAGAGAAAGATTGAAGAGGAGACTTTGTGGAGCCGGGAATAGTTTTACCCTAGCTACCCAGTGTGCAAAACTGGGCAAATATGGTATTTTATAGCAGGGAAATGAGAGAAATTAGCCCAAAATGGCCAATAAACTACTAATTTCTGGGCCGAGACCACTCCTCCAGGGACAGGCTGCTCAAAGCTCCCCTCTCACAGGTGAACAGAGACTTCCTTCTAACCAAGTAAGGTATGGGCAAACAGATTTGTAACAGCCCTGAATTCAGCACTACCTTGAAAACTGGACTGTACCCGCTTAGAAAGGCAGGAAACTATATATATATATATATATATATATATATATATATATATATATATATATATATATATATATATATATATATTAGTTTGTGTGAAGTCATGTGACTGAGATTGCACCAAGTAGACTCTTAAGCCAGCACTTAACCAGTCTATCTTGGGCTTTCTATTGGGGGTCTGTTACTTGGTGCAAATGTGCTGATCCTTCATCCCTCCTTAAGAGTTCTACCTTGGGTGCCTGTTTCTCCTATGTGAGCATGAAGATGATTAAGGTTAAGATGCACGAGTCCAGCACTTGTCCTTTTTTTTTTTAACAGCCAAAGGGTATCTGAAGTGCCTCATCTCATTTTTAGTTGGGGGGGGTTCCTTATTTGCCTGGTTCTTCATAGTGTACCTTTTCAGCTGCAGTATGGGCCACCAGAGCAATGACAGTACATAAAGGTGCATTAGAAAAATTGAGACTGAGCCAAGATGTGATGCCATATGTATGCATAGTCAATTTTGTGCTTTTGATATTTAAGCCTTAAATGTAGACTTCCAATATAAAGGAATAGCAAAAATCATTTGCATAGTTTGTCCAGTAATGTTTCTTGTAATGGACAAGGCATCAGCAAGTGCATGTTGCATGGCTGTATAAAACTCTCCCTGCATTTTTACACGTACTTTTGTCCTGAGGTAGTATCAAAGCAGACTAAACGTAAATTTTTTGGAGTGGACCCACCAGTACATTGCAACATAAGAACTTTAACGCTGCTACGTTAGTGTGCATATCATAAACATTTGTATTTACTTTTGTCTGAAAATCTCTGCCTAATCAAAGAAGTTGGGCAGTTTTGTATCCTATTGTGCGGGACAATCCCCCAGAGAATAATGAAGTTGTTCTTGAGACTGGTTTTATGCATAACCAAGTGTAAAAGTGGTGGGGCTAGTATGTGGTTGGTTTCTAAACTAAAGCCTGCTGAAATGTGGTGGTCTGTAGTCATTTAATATTTCCTGGGTGTGTAATGCACTTGTAATGGTGATCAGTTTGAGTAGTGCTGCAAAAACACTGATTCATAACTTGTGTGCAGAGTGTACGGTAAAAAGGGAGGCACTGTTTAGATCTGGGAGAAAGTACATTTATAACAAGGGTGTGCTTGGCCTCAGTGGGCAACAAGTTAGTTGAGACTTGGTAACAAGAGTTAATGTTTTTGTTAAGACCTGCATTTATGTATTGGTGGAATGACTTTGTTCTCCTAGTGGTGGTAGAGGTGTCCAGGAGGTCTGTAATGCTGAAGTTAGGGGTGTTGCTTCCCTAGCAGTACCTTGTTCTGTCCCTGTATTTTTTTGTGTTGATGGGCATCTCATTTTTACAAAGCCACTTCCATATAGCTTAATACATAAAACAGCAAAGTGCAGGCTTAGGGTGGTACTTGGTGGTCAGTCTTGATATTCACTGAGAGAATGTGTAGACTGCTAAAGTCCTGCAAATTTTGATTGATTTTTTTTTTTGGGGGGGGGATCTATTTCCTTGCGTAACCTCCAATTTCAAGAAGTGAAGTTGCCTTATCCCTGACTTCCCTTCCTGGCATTATTTTGGATGGATTTAACATGAGAGCTTAAATATGAGGGGACCCGACTCCTATGGCTGTAGTACATTTTAACAGTGTTTTGTGTTTGTAGAAAAGTATTCCCTGGTCAGATGGTTTTCATGGGAAGGCTTGTTTCTTTAAGTTCAGGCAGATGAGAAAACATGATTGGAGATGGCTGGTTCATGTCATTGAGCAGGGAAGTTGGTGTTTTTCTGAGGTTAAGTGCATTGATGCTCATTCTTGTACGAGAAGTGGAGGCATCTCTTTAGCATTGAAGGTCAAGGATTCTGGAGGCCTGTCCACGTACAAAGTAATGTCCAAGTCTTAGGGCTGACTGCCTTCTGTTAAGGAAATCTCTGAAGGTCTTTGCTACACGTCCTACCAAAAGACGTTTTCCCACCATCTTCCTGTGTTCTCAGAGGTGACCTTTTACTTTGGTTCCTAGGGCAAAGAGGTCTCTCATCCAAGTAATCCATAAAGGCCATCTGGAGTAATCCAGACTGATAGAATGTCCAAAGGGGAAGCGGTGCAGGTTTGAGGGCTATGAAACCGAAATCCCAACTAGAAGGTAGAGGCTGATCTTGCTCAAACTCATGGAGGGTCTTTGAAGTTGCAGGCTAGGAGTGAGCTTTTCTAGGCCTTCTGTCCAGAAGGCATTCTGCAAGAGTGAGAATGTGACAGCCTTCCTGGAAGGATTGCAGTGGTCCGGGAAAGGCTTTGTGTTTGCTTACTGTAGATGATCAAAGATTTCAACAACTGATCTTTCTCGAGTAGAACAACTATTTTTGATGGCGCTCTCAGCTAATGCAAGTGAGTGGGTATGGTTAGAGTTCTACTGCCCTTTGGAGCACCTTCAGAGAGCATGCTTATGCGGGAGTTTGGAAGTGACTGCCAAACACCTTATGTGGGTTATTCAAATTTTTTTTGGGGGGGTTGAAAGTGTGGTGTGTGGTTTTTTTTTTTTTTTTTTTTTTTTTAGGCAGGGATTATGGGGTGGGGAAGTTTGACTATGCTGGCATGCAGTGCTCTGTTTTGCTGGTTTGGTTGTCTCAAGTAACACTATTGTGCTTCCTGATCCTTGGTCCTATTAACAATTTAAATTTTCGTACAAACAAGTCCCCCTGTATCCATATCTGAGCAGCAGGAAGAAGTTAGTGTAACGTATATTGTTGAATGAGCAGTACTAGGAGCCTGTATTGACACCTGGTTCTGCTTTTGATGTCCTTATTTCCTAGTCTTTATCTGCCTTTCTGTTGTGGGAGACTTTAACTGATTGTGTCTAGCTCTTATTCTCTGTCTTTAGCACGCATGTCATCAGTATACTGCACGCATGTCATCAGTATACTGTGGTTGAGGAAGTGCATAAACGGACATCCAATTAGAGCACTTCAAACTATATCGGCAGAGTGGATAAGTTGTTGACCACAGCTGTTAGCGGAGATATAAAAGTATCCTTTTTTTCGATTTTATTTATACAGATTATTGTTTTTAACAATTAATATATAGCACTTTTTTATTGTCTGCTCTTTAGTCTTCGAGTGTATTTTATTGCTATTAACTAATCTGCACAAGTAACTGATTTGTCTGCAGTTAAAAGCGTTCTGTATCTTTACAAATCTTTATTTGTTTGTGCTTTCTCTAGTGCTACTGTCTGTAGGCTATTGTCCACACCCTCCCTCCCAGTTGGTGTCTTGCTCTTATACTTGGTGGCTTTGCAGTTGCCCGCCCCTACTGTAAATCTGATCTGTTACACTCCTCCCAGTCTATTGTCATTAGCTCATTGCCTTAATATTGCTACAACTCAAGTGCTCTAGGTTGCACTGCATCTGAAGTGTTTGTGTTTTAGCTGCTTTTCTGTATATATAGACTTCTCTGCTTCTTTAACTAAATAAGCTCTGCAAAGTTTTTATTGCATTCCTGCCTGTATTTGAGTGTTTTTGCACTTTTAAAGTTTGATTTTGCTTAGTTTAACTGGTAGGCTACACACAAGTGCGCTAGCCAAATTAAAGCGTTTACTATGTTTCTGTACCTAATTTCTGCTACTTGTAAAAAAAAAAAATAAAAAATAAAAAAAAAATCCTTGTTTCCCCCCTTTACTGAACTAGAATAGTCCAGTCTTCAGGTATTGCTGATCTCTGGGCTGTCATAGTTCCTGTGTTGCCCGTATCCTTATTTGGATAGGAGGAAGCTTCTTTGTTCACCAGTGAGAGTGGGGAGCTTATCTGTCCCTTGAGTGGTTCCAGCCCAGTGACCTGTAGCTTATTGGCCGTTTTGGGCCATTTCCTATCTTTCTAACCCCCTGCTTTAAAGCCAGCTTTAGCGTGCTTTTGCGCTTGTAACTTAAAGTTTGTCCTGTTTGTTGCATTTACCTGTTGAGGCTACACACTCAAGTGTGCTAGCCTGTGTTACATATTTATTGCATTTTTCTGCTTTTCTTGCAAAAAAGAAGAAAATTATCCTTGTTTCCCATCTTTCCTGACCTAGAGTAGTCCAAATACAGGCTTTGCTGTATTCTGGAATTTTGGAAAGTTCCTGTGTTGACCATTTCCTTTCTTGGATAAAGGGAGGCTTTTTTGTTACCAGTGGCAGTGGGGAGCTTGGAGCAGCCTATCTATCCCTGGAGGAGTGTTCCCAGCACAAGAATCTGGTATTCTATTGGCCGTTTTGGGCCAATTTTTAGCTCTTTCAAGTCCCCCTGTATAAAACCCACTTTGGCGTGGTTTTTGCACTTGTTACTACTCAGCCAAGCTCCTTGTGGTCCTGCAGAGTGGTGCTAGCAGCAGAGAGGCTAAAAGAGCGACTGCTAACCTAAGTGTTTGTTTTCCTGTTACTACCTGGGCGACTGCCCGATCTAGCTAAACTGCAAGTATTTCTGCTTCTTGAACTGTTTTAAACTGTTTAAAGTTGTTTTTGCACCTGCACTTTTTATATATATATATATATATATATATATATATATATATATATATATATAATTAGTTTCCCGTCTTTCCTGACCTAGAGTAGTCCAGAGGGAGGCTTCTTTGTTCACCAGTGGTAGGGATCTTGGAGCAGCCTATCTATCCCTGGAGGAGTGTTCCCAGCACAAGAATCTGGTAGTCTATTGGCTGTTTTGGGCCAATTTCTAGCTTTCAAGTCCCCCTGTATAAAACCCGCTTTAGCGCGGCTTTGCGCGATTATGCGCATAGTGCAGCATCGGGCAGCGCCACTTAATTGGGTTGAAACCATTCTCTGCTCTACAAAGTCTGCTCTTCACTTTTTCTCTTAGAACTGATGTAGTTCTCATAAACACCCTATTCCCACTCTAAAGCCTGGCACTTGCTCACTAAAGCAATTATACAAGTCAGCACTAAAACATTAAAAGCACTACACCCTCTCAAACTCCCCTTGAGTACTTTGTTCCCCATTGGCCCTTTTTTCAATTATAAAGGAATTCCCAATACTATTCTAGCATGTCCAATGGTCAGTTGTCAATATCCTCTCCGGTCCAGCTGGTGAATCTGGGAATCTTGAGGCAATGTTATAACTGCCTCGTGTACAGATAACCCTCTCCTCCTCCCAACAAATTCCAGCACATGTGAGAGATGCAACCATATAGCCAAACTGGAGGCTAAGCTCTCTCTCAACTCAGTACTGGCGTAACCAGTCAGGAGGAGAAAGAAACCACACTCACTACAATTCCAGTCTCACACAGACCTACCACGACAGCAAACCAAACACACAAAAACATACTCTGAGGCGCTCATTAAAAATCTGCCTAAGCAGCAGAGACCTCCAAAGCAGACACCCAAGCAACCACTACCCAAAAACACAACACGTGCAACACATAGCTCACAAAGCCAGTATGCCGAACAGTCTTAGCCCTTGAGGCTAAACAACACACCTGATACACTTGTAATAGGTGACTGTCGTCAGGCACACTGACGTCCTGCTCACCAGGCTGAACAAGGAGAAGGTCACGGTGAGCTGCCTGTCTGGCGCTAGGAACCGCCACATAACACAAGCACTCGGGTCACTCCAAGGAAATTACAAATATGACTGTCATTGTCCATGCTGGTGTGAATGACCTGAGACGTACCTCCCTGGACTACATGCAAAGAGACATAGAGGAGCTCTCTGAGCATGTAGCCCAGGCCGGTATGACCCTGACCCTTGAGTAGCATCTTACCCTCACCAAGAATGATGCCACAATATAAATACAAGATTATCAATTTCAACAATTGGCTTAAGTATTGGTGTCATTCAAAGGGGATCCAATGCCTGTCTGCCTGGGATGACATGCTCGACAAGCCACGATGCTTTGCAAGGGATGCCTTGCACCTGTCACCCCTGGGCTTTTGGATATTGGCAAAGGCTCTTGCCACCCCTATAGTGCCTTTTTTAGGCAAGGCTCAAAAGACAAACCCACCTCCATAGGTATCGCAAGGGATAAGAAACTGAATAATGCTACTCAACACCAGAAGTCTAAACCTCAATATGCACGCACTCGAAACTCTCCTTAGCATGGAGAACATCGATATCTGTGCAGTAACAGAAACCTGGTTCAAGGCTCCCGAGAGCACCCCAGCACTACCAGGTTATACCTCATACCATGCTTTTTGGCCCCAAAACTTGGACCGAACCACAAAAGGAGGGGGAATATCCATATTCGTCAGATATCCACACCTCCAGGTTGGTGGCACAGCATGAAGCATCAGAGACTATCCATGTGCAACTAACAGTGGGTAAAACTGCCTTCCAGTTTATAGCCTGCTACAGACCACCCTCCCAAACCCAGGAACCCCACTCGGCCTTTTTGAGAACACTGGAAAATATGAAGGTCTCTCCAAACACCATTATATTGGGCGACTTCAACTACCCAAACATAGACTGTGAGCATTACTCTAGCTCCAACACCCTAGCCCAAAGGTTCCTAGAATTTATAACCTCAAATGCTATGGAACAACTTGTTACCACTCCCACAAGAGGGGAGAACATACTGGACCTGATCATCGCCAACATGTGGACTCTATGGTCTGATCTTACCAGTGGGAGGGATACACTTCTGGTCTGGAGCATAAACTAATCTCACTAGATATTCACATCCCGACCCCAGCACCTGCCCAGAAAACCACAGTGAAAAGCTTTCTCTAAAGCAAATTTCACTCTCCTCAAAACAGAGGTAGAATCCTTCAAAGCCCCCGGGCCTGTGGAAAATATGGCCCAGACTGCAGAATCCTTTATAAACTCATTCTAGGAGCACCTTCAGGAATGCATGGATCATGCAATCCCAAATAAAACCAAGACGCAATCTTCCAAAGTTAGGCGTCCTGTCTGGTGGACCCCAGCCGTAAACAAACTGTGCAATAGGAGGAAGCTACTACATGATGGAGCAAAATCCCAAAAAGGGAAGGCATCTCTGATCAGTATTGGCAAAAAACTACGGGCACTCATAAAATCGTCTAAGGCCAGCTTCGAGAGAGAAATTGCACAGGACACTAAAGATAATCACAAGGCTTTCTTTAGTTATGTTAGGAACCTGGGTGGGTGGGAATTCCCAGATATGCTCAGAATTAGTCCAAAATGACAAAAAATACACCGAACCCACAGACATTGCCAACATCCTAGCTGACAGGTTCAGTGCAAACTTGTCCTCCCCTCTTCCCCACCAAAAGGGCAAATATCTATCCCAGCAGAGTGCTGCCCCCCTGACATCTCAGATGCTCAGGTAAGAGCCGCCCTCTCCAAAGCAAAAAAACACAGCATCAATGGGACCAGACTGTGTCCCGGGCTGCGTCCTACATGAACTTCAAGAAGAACTAAACCCAAACATAAAACTACTGTTCAATCTCAGCCTTACTACAGGATATGTACCCAAAGAGTGGCGTACAGAAACAGTGGTCCCTCTCCACAACGGTGGTGCCTCAATGGATCCTGGAAACTATCGCCCCATAAGCTTGATTAGCTTGGTCTGCAAAGCTATGGAAAGGATCATGGACCTCATAAATAAAGATATTGGGGACCTACAGACACTGGATCCTACCTAGTTTGGCTTTAAGGGCAGATTCTGCCTCTTAAACCTGGTCGATTTTCTTTTGAAACTGTCACCATGGCCATTGAGGGGAAGGTGGTCCACACAGCCTACCTGGACCTTGCAAAAGCCTTCGATACAATACCCCACTCGGGCATTATAGATAAGCTCATCAGCTTAAATATAAACCCAGTTGCAAACTGGCTCAAGGACAGAACCCACATGGCTAGAATTGCTGGATCCATGTCAGACTCCAAACCAGTTACAAGTGGCATCCCACAAGGCTCAGTCCTGGGACCTCTCTTGTTCAGTATACATTTCTCGGAGGTACAGGCTAAAATGGAAGGACTGTGGCTGACAAAGTTTGCAGATGACTGCAAACTGGGCGCCATAATAGACTCTCCAGCTGACACTAGCATCCTACAAAAGGGCCTCATAGAAACAGACAGCTGGTGCCAGAGCCATGGCCTCAAGCTAAACGCCAAAAAGTGTATAGTCATCCCCTTTGGCAAAAACAGTGCCCACAAATTATCACATAGGTGGTAATCCAAGTACGGAAGAAGTAATTGGGGACCTGGGGACCCAAGTTGATAGCAATCTCTCATTTGACAACCACATGGCCAAAGTGGTTAGAAAAACATTTTATATAGCCCACCTAATCATGAAGGGATTCACATCTAGATCAGGGGAGGTCATTGTGCCTTTTTACTCATCCCTCATCAGGCCTATAATTGAGTACAATGCCCCTTTTGGGATGTACCTTACCAGACACCTGCAGCAACTGGAAAGACCCCAAAAGTACCTCACCAAGAGGATCAAAGGGCTCGGATACCATATGCTGCCCGGTTAAAGAAACTCCAGCTCTACTGTGGCATACCGCCTGCTCAGAGGCCATCTGTGCCTGACGTATAAAGCCATGTCCAACCCGGAATTAATGGACATGCTGCACCTCAGAAAATCCAAATCCCATTGAGCTACGTGCTCGGGAGACTTTAACCTCAGCACTGATAAGTAGGACATGCTGGAGGGACAGATTCATAACCCAGAGGCTCCCTTCACTCTGCCTAACCTGGACTGGGATTTTATTCCAGAGTCCCTCACTGACTCTCTTCAATAGGAATCTTGATGAGTGGATGGGAAATAGGTTTACCCCGGGTATCACTTCTGTGTCACTGTTAGACAGAGGCATAGTATACTAACCTCAAAAGGGCATAGCAAAATTAATTTAAAATGGGTGGCGAAAACCAAACACTCTGGCTAGGCTTATAAATGCCCTAGGGCAGATAGTCTAGTATAAACCTAAGAACCTATCCTGATCTCCAAATTTTGAAGGGTTTGGGCATTGGGCATAAGAAGATTGATCCATTGATTCCACCTGACCTGGTGGAGGCCTTCCTCTCTCACTTGGCAATTTCTTTGGTCATCCACTGCGGATAAAACCACTTCTGCCTAAGCAGAGAGTATTATCACATGATCTAAAATGGTGATAATGACGTTTGAGGTGCGAGATTTTTTTGAAAGGACTAGAAAATGTAACATACTGTCTGTGGCTGCAGCCCTAAGAAAACTACCATGTCTTACTCAATCTGTCACTTCCCTGAATAAGACATAGGGCCATGGACCATTAAGGAACATGTCTGTTTGCTTCAGTTCTTTTAGGGTGCCAAGCTGTTACACACTTAGATTTTCTGTACAAGTTGGCTGAAAAATTTACTTGAGTGTAGCCCCACTGAGCTATGCACCAGAGTTTCTGACTTGGTGAAAGCAGCCCAGCTAGAACAAGCATTGCAAGCAAAAGTGGAAGTCTACATCGGGCATCTTTAACACTTCCCATACCAGGAACTCTGCCATTTGGTCTTAAGGTGAAAGAAAAGATGGAAATAGTGAAGAAAACAAGAAGCCTAGTGGTTGTCAGTTTATCTATCTGAGGACATTTTCCCCAACTTAAGTCCCCCAAAAATAAAAGGTTGCGGGGGTTTCTGGTAGTTTTTTTGATGGAGGCTAGAGTATGTGTGCCCCACTGCTTGTTCTGGAGGCATTTGGTGTGGGAGTTCTTCTCGCTTGCTTAGATGGCCATCTTGGGGATAGGTATGACTGTCCAGATGCTGTAGAATCCTTTTTTTTCTGCCCTAGCCAGCAACCCCACCTGGCCTGCCCTGATTATAAGAGGTGTCTCCAGAGTAAAGGTTCAAAACCTTTTAATCAGGCTAATGGAGATGCCTTGCCAGACAGTTGTCTTAAAGGTTCTTTTTGATTACTGAAGGAGGATCTCAAGCCCATCTTGCATCTCTGCAGATTTAAACAAGCCCCCCTGCTTTTAGGAAGGAGACTGGAATGTGGGAAACCTGAAGGCCCAGAGAGCATATCTATACACACACTTGCCCAGGAGAGTTGTTTTCACTTCCAGATTTAGGTACTGGTCTCATCATTGCCCCAAGAGTATTGGAAACAATGATGCTATACCTGGACAGTTGACTTCTAGCAGCCGCAGCCCCACTGACTCCCACTTTTTTTGTTTTTGTTTTGGGGTGTAAGCTCAAGATGGAGGTGTCATAAGAGCTGGGTGATGGAGGTGGTGCTTGGGTACACTGGCTTGCAGAATAACCTTTTTACCTCAAGGCAGGAATTTGGTTCTAGACTCAAGTCACAGCTGCAGCATATCTCAAAATTCTGACTGGTGGTGGCAGCAACAATCTTCAGGATCCCATTCATCAGATCCCACAAGTATCCAGCAGTGTACCTTCTAGTTGCAGTGGTCATACTGTAAGGATCATATTTCCACCTGTCAGCTTTGACTACAGTGGCTTTGGACAGCTCATCTACCCCCAACTCTCCTAGTGACTGTTGGCCAAATGTCCACTTGGTGGAGACCTTGCATGCAGCCTGGCTTTTGAAATCCACATGCCTTGTAAGTACCCTTTTGAGGATGTAACTCATGGTGTTAACGGGGTTTTCTCCCTGTTCTTCAAATGTGTTGATATAAGTATTGTTTTGTGACTGGTTCTCTGTTTTTAGGTAGCAGGTTGAGAATTGGGAAGGTGTGTAATTGTGTATATCTGTAATATTTATTGTATACAATACAGATTTACTGTCCTCACCGGATCGCACAACAGTGAATTGCAGTTATTCCGAACCAGAACCGCAAAATTCAAAGTAATGAACGAAACAATCGAAGTTTGGTGACTGTAAATGTCGACTGTGACATTTTTGAACAGTCACCACACTTCTGGGAATAAGATCACTGTGTTGCACAGTAAACGAGTTTGCAGGGGGCAAGCCCCCTTGCACCCCACCCCCCCATGTGGGAGGCTGTGCCCCCACACCCCCTGTGACTTGTATATACAAACTCCTGGATCGTACTACAGTGAGGGAAAAGGGTAAATTTCCCAGTCTGGATCACACTATCAAAACTCACAAAAATGAATGCTGCTTTGCATTCGCTGTTGCAGGTTTCGACTTTGTGCAATTCAGTTTTTCATAGTGCGAAACTGCCGTTTCACACTAGTGAAATTCAACTGAGGTCACATTGGTGACATGATAGTAAACCTGTAATATAGTGTGTAAAGAGATGTATGTAATATAATACAAAAATGTACATACACATGCTGCATAATTTTTGGTTACATTGTATCCTCAGTTGAGAGGAAGTCCTTTGTGCCTTGATGTCATTAACTGAAGGATGCCACTCAGCATTATACATGTTCATGGTACGCTAACCATTCTTGGTGGTAGAATGTAAATGTCCAACATGCTCATTTAGCCATTGCAATGAGGTATTTTGTCTTGCCGTTATGGGTAAAATTTCTCTCTCCACCTGTGTCCCTGTTGAAGTAACATACAAAAGTAAATTGCTACAACATTGTCTGAATAAGGTTCACATCTGTTAGCTTTCTGGATAAGGCTTGCATCTTTACTGTATAGAAATGTTTGTGAAATTAAGTCCTCTTTGATTTCCACAGACCAGCATGTTATGCAATTGGAGCTGCAGAGGTGAACTTTAACAGGAAGCTTTCTTGGTGGTGTACCACCTTACGTGGTTTCCTTTTGGTGGTAACTTTGTATTTGCTTTGTGGACTTGGAAACACTTAAATGTCATTCCTTAATCGTTTTGGAAATGTGGTTTACTGGGCATGTTGGAATTTCTGACACTCAGACTTGGTGTAAGTGCTGTTTTTATATTTTTGGAGAATGTTGGTTGGTGCATGGCCAAGGTGACTGAGTTAGCAGCTCTTTAAACTGCTCTGAAATTTCATTTAAAATTTTGCCAAATTCTCAGTGACAAAACTAATTTTGGAAAAGTTTTGAATGCTTTAATCAGGAAAAATGTTCTGACCGGAATTTTAGGTAAACTTTAGTAATAAACTGCCGAAATGAGTTTAAGAAGGAAACTAGTCTTACTGTTTAAACATCCAGGAACACTGTGCAGGAACTGTTTAACTTGGAGTCAAAAATGGACCCTTCTTTCCACCCAAGCCAAACTGACTTTGGGAGAGAGCAGTATGGAAGGACTGAAGATGAGACCCAAAAATGGAGCTAGTTACTAGAAAGTGGATACCATATTTCTGTAGTAGATCATAAACTAAGGATCAACTTGGATACCTAAAATCTTAAACTTCCCAGCAGTATTGACATTGTCACATGAGAGAGAGCGCACAGGTCTTTGCCTGCTCCTTCAAGCGCACAGGTCTTTGCCTGCTCCCTCAAGCGCACAGGTCTTTGCCTGCTCCCTCAAGCGCACAGGTCTTTGCCTGCTCCCTCAAGCGCACAGGTCTTTGCCTGCTCCCTCAAGCGCACAGGTCTTTGCCTGCTCCCTCAAGCGCACAGGTCTTTGCCTGCTCCCTCAAGCGCACAGGTCTTTGCCTGCTCCTTCAAGCGCACAGGTCTTTGCCTGCTCCTTCAAGCGCACAGGTCTTTGCCTGCTCCTTCAAGCGCACAGGTCTTTGCCTGCTCCTTCAAGCGCACAGGTCTTTGCCCTCCAAGATCTGCTTGCAGAGGGCATCTGGTAATTTCTCCTATAACCTGCTAGTAATCACCTCCAGGTGTACAGAGTTGCTGCTTGGTAGAGGTAGTGTAATTGGCATCTTTCTATACCATGTGTTTGAAAGTTGTTGGGATTCGATCCCCTTACTGGTTTACTACCAAGCTCCTTAAATTACACCACCTAAGCAATTTTAAAGCATGTATGAGAATTCAGACAGTTGACTAAATTGGCATTTTGACAAGT
The DNA here is from genome assembly GCF_019279795.1 of Protopterus annectens. NCBI lineage: Eukaryota > Metazoa > Chordata > Ceratodontiformes > Protopteridae > Protopterus > Protopterus annectens. The sequence goes on from NC_056737.1 coordinate 1,737,630,916, forward strand.
CTTTAGCCTAATGTAATAACTAGAGGATGGGTTTTTAGAACATGAGAATGTTAATATAATTGGAGAAAAATAAGGTGGGGGAGACCAGTATTTGAAGACGTCTAGATAAGAGTAAAATGTGGAAAGAGGAAAAAAGGTGTGTTTTTTTTTTTTGTTGTTTTTTTTGTGTTTTTTTTTGTTTTTTTAAGCACTTTCTAATTTTTCTTGCTTTTTGACATTGATGCTTCTGTTTTCTAAGATGAGCTTTTTCCTCGTTTAGTGCCTTCATCCCAAATTACAAGGGACTTCAGAACACTAATTTCAAACCAACCCAGCACCTTTTTACCATATGCACTTGATCATCACCATGTAATTGGCAATAAAACAAGTAACTTTAACTTGTCCTTTTATGTTGGAAAGACTTGTAAACGTTGTTGTGAGAGGGTATGAATATCTACAAGAATTCAAGAACGAAAAAAACAACATACTTTTAGACATTTGCAAATACATAAGGACCGTTCATTTGGTTTTATAGTTGTACAATAAATCTTCAAAGATTTCCAGGGGAAGACTGTAGATGAACATTGATATTTGTGAACTCGAATGGCAGCTTGGGTTAAATGCCACAAGGTACCCCGGTATTAATGAAACTTGGTATTAATTGTGTGCTTAAGATGAAAAATTTAGTGTATATTTCTTAATACATGCCCAGGTTGGGTTTTGGCTGTTTGAGCAATAACAAGTTAAAGTTTTAATTGTTTTGTTGTTGCTAATTATGTGGTGATGGTAAAGTGTATATGGTATAAATGTGCTGGGTTGGTTTGAAATTATTCTGAAGTCCCTTTGTAATTTGGTATGAAAGCGCTAAACTGAAATGTGGTTACTGTGACTGGCGTCAGTTTCTGTTTTTCTAAGTTTTCAAGTAGATTTCGGTTATGAGCTTTATTTCTACCATAGTTGGTTTTGAGCTCACTGCATATGCTGCTAACTAGGATATCCCTGAAGACTAGAAACAAGCACCCTTGAGTTTTGTTAGATGGGTTAAACCCCCCACATGTAGATTGCATGCAGCTTTTGTTGACTTTCCAGAATGCTTGCCTGCACATTGTCCAGGAAAGTGTTTTTTCCCCCCTTCCATATTAATGACTACTACTAGCTGAAGTACATTGGGTAAGTTTTTCTCCTGTGGCTTGCCAATGAGCATTCTCACATTCTGTATGATGCATGTTCTCCCAGAACATTATTTCCCAGATTAACCCAAACCACAATTTCTCTAGTGGGTTTGCATCTCCATGAAGCAGTTGACTCATTTGAGTAACCTGGGTGTATTGCGGCAGATACTGAGTTTTGTGACTTGCCTACCTCTGTCTACTACAACTTTAATTTAAAACTTTAAGCAGCTGCTGTTGGAGAATTACAATACAAAAGGAAGCTTTCCTACCTTTTTAGAATCCTAGTGAAGTAGACCTTTGTAATGCAGAGAAAGTAACTGTGGGAGATTAACTAGGTTGGGTAGCAGTATCGAAGATCTTTTTCTTGATAGAATTTGCAGCTTTATGAGCAGGCATGTTGCTATATCTCGGTAAACCCACACTAGTGGCAGAGAAGTGCCTTTGCAAAGTCAGAGGACTTCTAAATTGCAGTTTACTTGAGTGGTTAGCATTGATGTTTTACTTTGGCCTGACATAAGTAATGTTTAAAAGGGGAAAAATGCAGACTCCATTTAAATGACTTAAGACACTTAGCCTAGTAAACACCTATGAACCTAACGACCACAAGGGCCTTTTGAAGCCTAGCCATGCGTCCCAAATCTGACAAGTTATGATACCCTAAGTGTAAGCATGGTCCCAGGAGGTAACCATTTAGAGGTTCTGTGTGTTCATTAGAGAAAAGTGCCAAGCCAGGGATGAATTTCCAGATGTTCGTGTTACACTGCTGCAGTCATTACACTTGGGTTATCGTGCCGTCAGGTGGTCCCTCAGTCGTCAGACCTAGGATACTCTCTACCCCCTTATGAGGATTGTGATGCTGAGGAATCTATTCCTTCAGCCTCTCTGCCAGAGGACTACTCCTTTGGGGAAACCTTGCATACCATGAGGGAGCATTTCCATTGGGAGGGCCAGGATTATTCAGAATCCAAGAAAAGGCTCAAGAGATTTTATTACCTCAACACAGACACCTTGCTATTCCGCCAGTGTTGGATATTGTGGATGATGTGTATACTGAATCCATTTTAAATCATGATTCCTTACCCTCCTGCTCCAGTTAAGCCTGACAGATGCAAGAGTCCCTGACTCTCACAAATTTCTTTATAAAAGCCCTGCTGCTGATCCTGAAATTATTTCTCAGGGCTCCAAAGGGGGTAAAGGCCTCCTCAGCAAAGAATCCAGTCCCCTCTGACAGATTCCAGAGCATTAGACAGATGGGGGGAAGAAAGTATATACTTCTGCAACTTTAGCTATGAGGGCCTTAAATTGCCAGTTTCACATGCTAAAATATCGGCAATATTTGATGTCTCAGTTGAAACAAAAAATGCTTCCGAACTCGGATCCTCCTAATTATAAAGAAATGCAGGATTTATTGCATGCAGCTGAACAAGTGGGAAAACTTACTTTGCAATGTGGGTTTTATTCCTTAGAGGCCTCCTTTAGAGCAGCAGTTACAGGCTCTGTCATTAGAAGGCATGCTTGGTTAAAAGAACATATGTTACCAGATCATGTTGAGGTCAAATTATTGGATGCACCTTTGCAGCGGGATGTGCCATTTGGAGTTGAGGCAGAGGTGGTATTAAAGAAAATGGAGGGTAAGGCAAAATCTATGCAAACGGTGAAAGATTTCTTACAGGTTCAACCTCTTGGTTTTGGCAGAAATTGGTCAACAAAGAATTGGTCCTTTCCACTCTCGGGCCTCAAAGGGGCAGATGCAGACGTCCAAGAGGTAGAGGTCAGACGCAAGGCCCTTACAGGCCTCGACAATGGGGCACACCAGGCCAAAAAGAAGGGGAAGACTGGCCTCAACCTTATAAAAAAACAGCCTCAATGACTTTCTGCTATAGCTGCCAAACAGCTCTCTTGGCAGCCCCCTTAGGAGGAAAACTGGCACTTTTCTATCAACTGGCATTGCATCACCAAAGACAAATGAGTTCTCAGCATTGTATCTCATAGTTACAGGTTCCATTTCCACACCTTTCCAAGGCTAAAAGGAATGCCAAATCTGCCACCAAATCAATGTGCAGAGGCTCAAAAACAAGTTACAGCACTCATGGACATGAGAGCTATTCAAAAGGTACCACCACAGAAACAAGGACAAGGATTTTACTAGAGACTCTTTCTGGTTCCCAGAAAGAACAAAGCCTGGAGACTCATTCTGGACCTTTCTACACAACACTTACCTGGATGTTCCGAAATTCAAGATGTTGACACTACAGCAGCTTCTTCCCATGCTGGGCAAGAAAGCTTGTCTCATGACTTTGGACCTCAGAGGCATACCTGCATGTCCCTATCAGACATAATTGCAGACGATACCTCAGATTTCTTGCTGGTTCAATGCATTATCAATTCGCTGCACTGCCCTTTGTGAAGACCCTGGGTGCAGTAAGCCAAAGTGCCTGGCAGCAGTAATTGCAGCCTCCCTACCTCATCTTTGGGATTCCACCCAAGTGTAATGACTGCAGCAGTGTAACGCGATGAATATAGTACAGTTTTGTACCTACCATAAATGTAGATGTTGGTGTAAACAGTGCTGCAGTCCAGGTTACCCTTCCTCCTTCCCCTCTTACTTTCTGGTATTTACCTAGGGCATATACCCTTTATTACCTATGGGGGAGTATTTGCTGGTAACTAAAAATGGTTGTTTGCTTTTCTTTTGTATTTTTTACTAGCAATTTGTATTTCCTACCTATTTGGGGGCACCTGACATCTAGGGCAAGAAAAACTGAAGAAAATTGGCGTCGGCTGCATCTTGCATACCCCTGTCGCACTGACGTCAGGGAGGAGGCGACGGCAACAGACGCTGGACCAAGACTTTGGAACTCTGGCCGACTGCGGGACCGCCTGACAGCAGGATAACCTAAGTATGACTGCAGCAGTGTTTACACTCATCTACATTTATGATGATCTGGCTCTGTGTAGGTGGCTCCGTTTACAAAGAGCTTTGTACACAATTTGTTATTGCCTCTGAGGATGCAAACATAGCTGAATGCTGCAGAAAAGAATCGGAACGAAGTAAGTTTTTGAAAAGTTCACTTAAGTCATTTGCTAGAGAATTTTACTTTTAACTCTACGCCTTGTGCATTGACAACTTACAAAAGGGGAATTTTACATCATAGCTCCCAGAGCTGTCATTTAGATAAACACTTTTTTGTGCCACAACAGTCCTTCAAGGTAATGCACTGTTGACTTAATGTAGTTTGACTTTGCATAGAACTTTTTTTTTTTCTGTGCCACTTTTTAGACCCTATCAAAGTGCCTTAAAGCATGTGACATTCCCAAAGAACACCAGTCAGTTGAAATGGAATGTTTGTAGCTGCTCCTGTGGCTTGGGGTGAAGCTGTTGATGATAAATCCAGCTAAATGGAGTGTGGATTGATCAGCTGATTTAGTGACAGTCTTATCCTGTGAGGAAGAGGGTCCCATTACACTGCTGTTATCTAGAGGAGAATATTTGCAATAGCATGCAGTACAGTGTGCTTTGGTAAGCAGCCGCACTGTGACCAGAGCTCTGTACTTGCATGGGAGAATAATCCCTAATATTTTGACGCTTAATAAGCTGATCACACTTTTGAGTTAGAGCACACTTCTCTGGTCTTTCAGGGACATTTTAAATGTCTGGGCTTTTAGATAATTCAGTTTTTTTGTCATGGTTGTGATATGCATGACTCTTGGCTTTAAGGTCACTTCTGTCATAGAGTTTAGTGGTACAAATGCTTGGTTAAAGTCAGAGACCAAAATGCTTAGCTTCCATAGTCGCTGAGGTGTGCAGTTTTCCTGAGTAGATACTAGAAACCTTTTTGCCACTTAAAGGTGACTGATAACACCGTACTCCTAATAACTTACAGGGCAAGAAGCTGATTAGTGATGTTTTGACTGAAAAATACAAAACCAAATATTTTTGCAGTTGTACCGCTTTACTCCCAGTTTCCTGGTTAGTCGAGGGCTTTACTCACAAACTTGTGAAAAGGTTGAAATGTAAAAATCCTCTAGGCCCCAAGACGCTGTATTAAGCAAAAGCATTTTGAAGAAATTTTCCAGGAAAAACAGGACTAAAGTTGTGTTCAAATGTAAATATAAACTGACCTTTGCCACGGCTACCAGAAGATAATTTACTAGCATCTGCATTTGTGCTACCTTGTCATATTGACAGACTCCCCCAGAGTCTGGAATACACGCTGCCCATACATGTCAAGCAAAGTGCCTCTCTGGCCCTCTTCAGAAGGAACCTTGATTGGATGGGAGATGGGGATTTCACCCCATGGATCGTGCTAGTCGCCCTGCTAGTCTGGTCCAGAGAAGTAAATACTGTGGGAAGAAATAGCCAGGGAATTGTTATGGCTAGGCTTGTATCGGCCCTAGGTCTGCTAGCCTAGTACCAATCTATGAACCTGTAAAGATTTTGGTGGAGGGTGAACTTCTGCACGTTTTTCTGAAGGCTCGTGGAGAAGAGGAAAGAAAATGGTGCTCTTGCTGAAGGAATTTTGAAACCTTTGTCTTCAGTAATCTGGCAGAGAAACCCTTCCTGTTTTCAGACTCACACCAAGACATTTTTATGAGGAGGAGACTTGTTTTCATGGGAAAGTCTCTTCTGTGTGTAATCCATAAACCCCTGCGGGTAGATGTGGTGAGTCTGCCAAACCTGCCGACTGGAGTTCTACTCTGTGTCCCTAAAGAGTTCAGACATGCATCACACCATTTTGTAAAGTACAGTGTCTTAGTTTGTGGGGAGTGGCTATCTCACAAAAAGGAATGGGGGCATACCATCAGTACGCAAGGTGCACCCTGGTGATGCAACCCTGTGTCCACTTCAGGTAGCTTGACATTGTGTGGCCCATTTTAACGTCATCCAAGTTACCAGTTCACGAGCAGCATTTTGAAGGCAAATCTAATTTGAGTAAGGAACTTAACATGTCGGTCATGAAGGCCATTGGTTAGTATAATGTTTCTCTGAAAACAGGTAGCAAATTAAGCACTGTAAAATGCATTGAAGAAAGCAAAGGTCCACTTACATAGCCTGCTCCGCAGTGTCTGTGGGTATGGAGAGACCAGAGTAGGCAGGTTTAGTATCCTAAAGCAATATTAAGATGCAAAGAGCTTTTCAGTTTGTCCAGAGCCCTAGAACCCTTATTGGTGGGTCTGTAGATGGTGTGCAGAGATGGTTCCCCTGGGTAGTTGAAGCAGGTTGTATCAAGCGTGGATAACTTACAGATAGTGTGACAGGGGTCTGAAAATCTTTTGGGACTTGTGCAGACATGAAGCCAGAGTACCGACATGAAGCCAGTCTTAAGAGTATGCTTAGTCTGCAGTCTTTCTGTGGTGAGGGCATCTAATTTTGAGGGCCAGTTACTGTTCTCTGTAACACTTCAGGTGACTTTGGATCATTTAGTCTTCTAGAGGTAAAGGAAGTCCTTCAAAGTACTTCACTTTCTGCTGAAAGTATGTCAACCACTAATCCTACACCACAGCAAATTCTAATGCCTGTGCTAGAATCCCCCCTGTTAAGACAACTGATGAAGGTTTGCCTAGAGAAACTGATTCATAAAGCACCAAAGACCAAACTGGTGCCTGCTGTGTTGCATGAACCTATCTTAAGCCTAGTCCTCTTTAGAATAGAATAGACATTCCAAAAGGTCTCTGCTGTAGTTACGTCCTGTCCATGTAGCTAGTTTTAGAATTTCCTGTGGTGGTAGGAGTCCTCCCTAGCAAAAGGGGGAGCCATCTTCTGTAGAGGATTGATACCCCAGTTTGGGGTAAATTTGCTTTGTGGATTAGATTCTTATCTTTGCATATGTAACAGGCAGTGAGGATACCCTTAACTTCCGGAGGATCTTCCCTTAAGGGGAATCTTCCAAGGCAGTTCTAATGGCAGTCTAGAAAACACTCAAGATATGGTGGGGCTTTCTTGGTCTAGTTATCACTTAAACTTTGTTCCTGTAGTCATAATGTCATGGAGGGTGCATTTACTAATGCTTTGTTGGAGCTGGCACCCCTCTCGTGCTGTTAGGAAGCCAAACTAACTAACTGGTTTGGCCAGATCAGGTTTCCCTTCAGTTCTGTAAGGCTCATTTGGCTGATCAGCTGCAGTGTCCCTGTATTCCAGCAAGGGATTGTCCTGACTTCATCCAGGAAAACAGTTTCCAGTGACCAAGAGCAGGACTGGTGGGTGGGGGTGGTCATCTGCTCTTCCAGTATTGAGTTTTGAACTGCCAGACCCGTGTGATCAATTAAAGCCAGTCCCTGCCAGAGGAATTTTTAACTAACATTTTCCAGTTTAGATTGGTGTTTGACCTGTTAGCACAGGTTGCAGGGCAATCCAGAAATGTGCCTCTGGAGCATGGTGTACAACAGCAGTAAAGCAGTAACATTATTTTTATTTGGAGTTTGGGACATAGCATGTGCCAGATCAGGTGGCACTTCAGTGCTACTTTGGTTAAACTCCTGTTCAAACCCCCTGGAAAAGGTGACTTAAACTGGAGGAGGAAATAAGACCAGGCAGTCGGTCATCTTTTTCCTCTGGTCACCACAGCGGATAATCTGTTTTCACTACTTCCTGTTCTCTGCATCTTGCTTTGTCACACCAGGCACCTGCATGTCCTGTCTGTCAACCTCCATAAACCTTATCCTAGGCCTTCCTCTCTCCCTGTTACCTGGCAGCTTCATGATTAGCATTTTTCCCAATAATACCCAGCATCCCTCCTCAGCACATGTCCAAACCAACACAATCTTGCGCCTCTGCCTTTATCTCCAAACCGTCCAACCTGAGCTGACCCTCTAAGATGCTCATTCCTAATCCTGTCCATCCTCATCACGCCAGTGCAGATCTCTCTGCCACGTCCAGCTCTTGACTCCTGCTAATGCTACCATCTCCAACCCATATAACATAGCTGGTCTCACTATACTCTTATAGACTTTCCCTTTCACTGTGGTGCCAGTCTGTCACAAATCACTCCTGACACTTTTCTCCACCCACTCAATCCTGCCTGTACTCTCCTTCACCTCTGTTCCACACTCACCATTACTCTGAGCTGTTGATCCCAAGTATTTAAACTCCTCCACCTTCGCCAGCTCTACTCCCCTGCATCCTCACCATTCCTCTAGCCTCCCTCTCATTCACACACATTTAGTCCTAACTTTCATTCCTTTCCTGTCTCTAAAGCACATCTCCACCTCTCCAGGGTCTTTTCAGCCTGATCCTTACTCTCTACAGATCACAATATCTGCAAACATCATAGTCCATGGGGCCTCCTGTCTGATCTTGTCTGTCAACTTGTCCATCACCATTGCAAATAAAGGGCTCAGAGCTGATCCTTGATGTAATCCCACCTTAAACGCATCTTGTCACTCTACCACAGACCTCACCACTGTCACACTACCCTCGTACGTATCCTGTACCACTCTTGCATACTTCTCTGCCACTCCAGACTTCCTCATACAATACGATAACTCCTGTCTAGGCACCCTTTCATATGCTTTCTCAAAGTCCACAAAGACGCAGTGCAACCATGAACACTGAGCAAACGTAGCATCTATAGTGCTCTTTCCCAGCATGAAACCATACTGCTGGTTACTAATCAACTACCTTCTTAACCTAGCTTCCACTACTTTCAATTTCATGCTGTGACAGATTTTATCCCTCTGTAGTTACTACAGCTCTGCACATCACCCTTATTGTTAAAAATCGGTACCAAAACACTTTCCTCCACTCCTCAGGCATCCTTTCACTTCCAGGATTTCGTTAATCTGGTTAAAATCTCCACTGCCATTTCTCCTAAGCACCACCATGCTTCTACTGTCGTCTGGACCAACAGCCTTTCCCTTCATCCTCTTCATTAGCTGTCTTTCCTCTTGCTAATCCGTTGCACTTCCTGACACCTAAATGTCATAAATTAGTATTTTTCCTGGGATAAAGAGGCCAGGAACTGAAGGCTAGGAGGATAGAGGAATGGTGGACAGGCCTGGGGTGAAGACTGGGGACCTCCATGTCTGACCTGCAGAAAACACCTGTGGCATGATTCAGCCAGGCTGCCCCCCAGCCCAGAACTAGACCAACTCTTCATGCTTCCAAGGAGGATAGGAGGATGTCCTTGGGCTGTTTTGTAAACCAGCTGGATACCATTAAGGGCTGGTGGATCCATAATATCTCAAGCCATGGTTATGGACTTAATTTCTAAGCTGGTGCCACCCCCTGCTAAAGAATGGTATGGAAAAAGAAGCATAGGGAATTTTGGTAGTGAAGACTGTTAAGTGTGAGGGTCCTTGCATGCAAAGGAAGGCACATAGGGATTCAATTTAGAACTGTCAAGTCGGTTCTTTATTCCAAAAACCAATGATCCTTCAGAGCTTTCTACCATTGCAGTTTAGTCAAACTTTCTTTACCACCTTGACTTTTAAATGTGTCTGGGCCGTGGTAATAGGAATACAAAGGTAGGCTTTCTTAAGGTCTTGTGCACACACCGCATTTCTAGTTTGTCTTGTCTGATAAAAAGGAGACTGAGCTTGGAAGGTCTTGACAATTTCTGGCTCAGCTAATAGGGCAAAGAGTATCCATCTAGGAAACTCTGATTTGGTGGATTTCATGGAGTTGAGGTTTTTCCAGTTCATCCTGGGATGTTTTCAGAGACCAACAGTCATTGTCCCAATTTGAGCTTGATCCCATCAAATAACCTGTATTTTTGGGGATGCTGCTGGGCACATTAGTAAAGGAATAATTTCCCAAAAGATGAGAATTATTTCTGGCCACTATCTTTACTGGAACAATTTAAAATATCCATGCAAAACAGTTTTGTGATTCTGGGGTTCTTAATGTGCACCTCATGCCTCTATTAACATGACTGTATAGGGGAGAGCTGCAGAGGTACTTCAAACACATGGTGCCAGGCTTCCCAACAGCTGGAGCCCTTATTCTTGCCCTGTCTAAAGTTTTGTGTTTTTTTTCTGGTCGCAGTTGAAGGGTATGATTGAAGTGCCCTTTTGACTAGCTGTGGGGGGAGCCAGGTTCTTACTCCTCAGACTTGGTAGTCACGTGGGATCTTTGGATGTCCAGGGTGCTTGGAACAAAAGCATTTGGAATAAATGAAAAATTATGGCAGGCATTTCAGCTTCAAAATGTAGTTAATTGACAGGTGGGAGTGCACTCAAATCCCATGCGGATTGGCAGTGTAAATATGGGAGATTACCCTGGAGTTGGAGCCGACTCACTGGGCAGCCTGTTCATTTACAAGGGAATGTTTGCAGACAGGCTGAGAATATCCATGGTACCCACTCGCATGAAAATGCCTTTACTTTTGGCACACACCCCTTGTTGGCCAGAGCTTCAGAGTTCCCAAGAACAGGGAGCAGCTGTCTGTTGCAAGGTAACTGTTCAAGGCACCTTGAGTAGATGTACCACCCTTGCTCATTAAAGTGGTTTTCTCTACACTTTCACCTTCCATACCCCAGATCCCTGGAGTATCCTAGAGGGGGGGCCAAAAAGGGTAGCCCCTTTTGCACCAGACAGTGTTGCTTCTCCCTGTTAAGTGTAGGAAGGATTAGAGACAAAAAGTGACTTGAACTGGGGGGGGCACTTTATGTGCCTAACCTGACCACCTGAATGTTTAAGTTTGTTGTAGCTCTCATTTTGTCCAGGCACAGATTCCACAAAACTATAATTGACGCAAGGAAGGCCAGGAAACAAAACATGACCATTGTACCTAAACAGATTCTCACTGCAGTGTCTGTCCTGGAAACTGGTCCCAAGAGTTTCATTTGCTATTAAGACCTCTACAGAGCAGACCTGTCCTGTGCCTCTTCAATAGTTCATGGATCAGTTGTCTTGGCCCATCTACCCCCCCCTAGACCCTCCAGTTGTATTTTCGTGCCAGTGAAGTAGTAGAGCCCTGCATCTTATTCCATCCATGAGGGATATTTTCCCTTGTGTGGGACCTTCATCTGTATTTGGAGAAGTAGACCCTGGCCCCTTTTTGACAGTTGCTTTCTTCCCTGCAATATTTGTCCTGGAAGTTGGTAGCTGTATTACATTTTAAGTTGATATGCAGGGAACCACTTTCTATTTTCCACAAAAATAGAATTTTCCTCCACACAGTGTGTAATAGTGTGGAGAGAGGTGTATCCCAGATGACTGGAGAATAAGCATACTAGTGTCGGTGTACAAGAACAAAGGGGACATTTACAACTGTGGGCAGTACAGATGCATCAAACTCCTATCACATTGTGTGTGAGTTCTGTAGGGTGATAAACTGATACGCATAGTAGTAGAATGTAAGATGAGCAGTTCTGATTCGGAGCAGGATGCAGCGCAATTGACCCGATTTTTTTCAGTGAGACACATACTCAAAGGTAGAGATGAAACTTCAACTTGGTCATTCCTAGACTTGGAGAAAGCATAAGAAAGGTCGCAGGAAGCTGCTCAGGGCAGTACTGCAGTGGTTTGAAGTCCCAGAAACATAAGTAGAATTGGTGCAGGCTATGTACAAGGACCCAGTGACTAGAGTACGAACAGTGTTTGGCTTTACATGGGGGGGTTCCAAGTGGGAGTGGGTGTACACACGGGTTCATCTGAGCCCACTGCTATTCATACTGTTGATGGACTACATTAGCGGACAGATCAACAAAGTTGCAGTATGCAGATGTGATATTACAGGCAGACTCAGCTAAAACTTCATTAAAAAATAGAATGGAATGCAAAACTGAAGAGACCTAGGATGAAACCAAGTACAGATAAGGTGGTGGTAATGGCAGCAAACTGGGGAAATCGGAAGAAGCTGAGAATAGACAGAAGGGAAGATGATGGAACAGGTTAACTGCTTCAGGTATCTCGGAGGGGTGGTTCAGGAAACGTAAAGTCTGAATGAAGAGGTCAAAGCTGGAATCAGAGGGGCTGCAGCCAACTGGTGTGACAGAATGCCAAATAAGCTGAAAAGTAAGGTGTACAAAACAGTGGTGCAACCAGTACTGTATGGCAGAGAAACCTGGGCAGTAAACGCAGAAGCTAGGGTAATGGAAATGCATGGTGGTAGGATGCACACTGTGGGACAGATGAAAGCAGAAGCCGAACAGATTAAAGTGGTTTGGACATTTGCAGAAAAGCAGAAGACAATCTGATGAGCCCAAGACAGGAAGAAGATAAGAGGAAGCATTCGGCAAAGAGGTGGATGGATTGTTTGGAAGAAGATCTGCGACAGTCGGGCATGACTGAAGGCAGGAGTGTGGCACTGAATTGAGTTGGTGACTGTTAATGAAACCCTGACCATGTATGAAAAGGGGGGGGGAGGGGGCTGTTGGCATTTTGTTCTAGTAGCACTAAAGATCTCTGTTCACTTTCCTGTGCATCACCCCCCAACAAAAAAAAATGTGAACAAAGAGGAGCATGATCTTGATTTGCACTTGCAATTTTCATACCCTCAAAAAGCATGTCATTTCTGGAAGTCTGAATAAATGCCACTAAGACTTTTTGCACAGTCTGCACTAGGAAGGCCAGTATCAGTTCAGCTGGAGCCACAGTAGCCATCACAGCATTTCTCAGAGGAGTTGGGCTTAGTCATTTTTGTAGGAAGCCACTTGGTCTTCAGTCCACACCACCTTAAGTGTTGTGACCGAAGAGCTGAATCTAGGGCCAGGGCAGGGTTTGCTTCTGTAGTTCTTCAGGGTCTGCTTTTCAGAATATACTCTCAGGGCCAGCCACCCACCATCCATTGTTATGGGAGTCATCCTTTCACAATGTCTGCAATAATATAATGAAATTTTAATTTAGCAGTATACTAGAATTGTAGATGTTACATTCACTGGTGCAATGTGTGCTCCATCACAGTCCTCTCTCCCCTTTTTTTTTTTGCCTAGGAGTTTCCCCAAGGCTGAAGTCTGTACCCTGTACCTATCACTGCCTCCTTCCCCCACCATCCCTCTGGCCTCCCTACCAAGCCCCCTTCCTCAAATCACATTCCCGACGAGAGACTGGTTTGCCTGGTTATGGCATCGGTCCCCCTTTTCTTGGCTCCACTAGTCCTGCAGCAGTTGATGCAAGCTTCTTGCACAGCCTGGGCCAAGATACTTTAATACTGTCTGCAGCCACCCTGTCTTCAGTTCATTGTAGATCTCTTACTAGTATTTTTCCATCTTGCTGGTAGTCTATATTGCAGTGAACTGCAGTTATCTTAAAGGACAGCAATGAGGTTCTGTTATGAAATGCTCAAATTGTCCTTTCTCCTGATTTTTACTGTCCCTGTTATGAATAAACAATAGAGCATTTAAAATATTTAAAATTTTCTTCACTAGAACAAAACCTTACTGTACTGTGGTGGCTTCACTTTCAAAAACACTTATCCTGCCCTGGAAAAGCTTGCTGCAGTGTCCAATTCATTGATGTTCTCAAGGCCAGTGAATGCAGGTAGTTTTCTGGCCAATTCCCTCCCCAAACTGACATCACCATAACTGTCCTAAAAACCCATCCATGCTGTGATGTCTCAGCTCCCTGGTCCTTCCCCTACCTATACAGAAAGTAAAGGCTAGAACAAGGAAACTGTACACGAGTCAGTCTCCTGTGAGATGTCAATCACAGCTGGTAACTGCTCAAATTACTCTTGAAAGTTTGACAGCTAGGGGAAGTTGGGTGTGAATGGGGGTGAGAGATGAGTCAAAGTAGTATAATTCAGGCTTCACACAAGACTGCAGTTTAACCATTCTAAACAGAAGCAGCAGTAAAAAGCACTATGAAAGTATGTTCTGTGGTATTTGAACTGTCATTGAACAGCATGTCTGTCGCCAAGGCTTTCAATACCATCCCCCATTCTGGAATTATAGCTAAACTCACTAAACTAGGTGTACATCCCTATGTCACAAGATGGGTTGCCAACTGGCTTACTGAAAGAACCCTCACTGTGAAAGTAGCAGACTCCAAATCAGACTTCAGACAAGTGGAGTACCACAGAGTTCAGTAATGGGTCCTCTCATGTTTGGTATCTACTCCACTGAAGTACAGGCTAACGCAGAAGGTCTTTGGCTAACTAAATTCGCAGATGACTGCAAACTAGGAGCCATAATTGAAACTCCTAACGATGTGGACATCCTACAAAAGGGCCTCACTGAGATGCCTGGTGTCAGACATGGTCTCAACCTCAATGCCAAAAAGTGCATGGTCATCCCCTTTGGTAAAAATTCTGTACCCATGAACTACCACATAGGCGGTAGTCTACGTAACACCAAAAGTGTGATAAGAGACCTTGGGACACAGGTGGACAGTAGTCTCTCCTTTGATAATCACATCGCCAAAGTGGTCAGGAAATCCTTCTACGTGGCGCACCTCATCACAAAAGGTTTCTCCTCCAGAGAGAGGTCATTGTTCCCCTCTACTCCTCACTCATTACACCCATTATAGAGTGCAGCGCCCCTTTTGGTATGTACCTCACAAGACATCAACAACTGGAAAGGCTGCAAAAATACCTTTGAGGATTACTGGCCTCAAACAGATGCCTTACACAGACCATCTCAAACTCCAGCTTTACTCCGTCGCATATCGCCTACTCCGAGGCGATCTCTGCCTAACATACAAAGCTGTCAAACCCAGAGCTGTTGGACATGCTCCACTTAAAGAAATCCCAATCCCACCGAGCTACACACTCTAGGGACCTAAACCTTGTCACCACAATAAACGTAACATGCTGGAGGGATAGATTCCTGTCCCAGAGACTTCCCATACTCTGGAACAGACTACCTATCGATGTCACAGAGCTCCTCATTAGCACTCTTCAAGAAAAATCTTTGATTAGTTTCATAGTAGGCTATCTGCCCTGGGGCATTTATAAGCCTAGCCATAGTGATGTGGCTTTCGCCACCCCATGTAATGGTACAAAAGTGTACAGAATAGATTTAGAATACTGTGCCTCTGTCTAGTAGTGACAGTGAAGACCCCCTTACATAATAGAATTGGTATACTGTGCCTCTGTCTAGTAGTGACAGATGACCCCTGGGATAAACCTACGATCTCCCATCCACTCGTCAAGATTTCTCTTGAGTCAGTGAGGGGCTCTGCCTAACAGAACTGGGATTCTGTTCCAGAGTATGGGAAGCCTCTGAGTTATGAATCTGTCCCTCCAGCATGTCCTGTTCATATTTGTGCTGAGGTTTAAATCTTTAGCTCTCGTGGTTCTGATGGATTTGGATTTTTTGAGGTGGAGCATGTCCATCAATTCCTGATTGGACATGGCCTTGTACATCAGGCACAGATCACCTCTGAGCAGGCGGTATGCTACTGAATAGAGCTGGAGTTTCTTTAGTCTGGCAGCATATGACATATGTTGGAGACCCTTGATCCTCTTGGTGAGGTACTTTTGGGGTCTCTCTAGCTGTTGCAAGTGCCGGGTGAGGTACATACCAAATGGGGCATTGTACTCAATCATGGGCCTGATAAGGGAGGAGTATAGGGGTACAATGACCTCCTTTGATCTGGATGCGAATCCCTTCATAAGGTGGGCAAGGTAGAAAGTCTTTCTAACCACTTTGGCAACGTGGGTGTCAAATGAGAGGTCACTATCGACTTGGGTCCCCAGGTCTCTTACTTTTTCCGTACTCAGTGGGTTACTGTCTGATAATTTGTGGGTACTTTGTTTATCCCAAAGGGGATGAACATACATTTTTTGGCATTTAGTTTAAGGCCATGACTCCGGCACCAGTTGTACGTTTCTCTGAGGCCTTTCTGTAGGATACATGTGTCAGCTGGTTTATCGACTATGGCGCCTAGTTTGCAGTCATCTGCAAACTTAGTCAGCCACAACCCTCCCATGTTTGCTTTTACATCTGAGAAATAAATGCCAAACAAGAGGGGTCCCAGGACAGAGCCCTGTAGGACACCACTTGTGACTGGCTTTGAGTCTGACATGGCTCCAGCGATTTTGACTTTATAGGTTCTATCCTTTAGCCAGTTTGCCACCCATCTTGTGACATATGGATTTACATTTAAGCTGTTGAGCTTGTCTATGATGCCAGAGTTGGGGTATTGTCGTAAGCTTTAGCCAAGTCCAGGTAGGCTGTATGGACTGCTTTGCCCTAGTCAATGGCTCTAGTGACCATTTTGAAAGTCAACCAGGTTCAAAAGGCAGGATCTGCCCTTTGCAAAGCCGAACTGGGTGAAATCAAGTGTCTAAGTTCCCAATGTCTCTGTTGGAGTTCCATAATGATTCTTTCCATAGCTTTGCAGACCAGGCTGGTTAAGCTTATGGGGCAGTAGTTACCAGGGACTGTAGAGGTGCCTCCTTTGTGGAGTGGGACCACTGATGCTGTACGCCAGTGTTGAGGTACATATCCTGTAGTAAGGCTAAGGTTACATATCCTTTTTATGTGCGGGTTTAGCTCCTCTTGGAGTTCGCGTAGCACGCAACCCGGGATACCGTCCGGTCCCATTGATGCTGTGTTTTTAGCTTTGCTGAGGGCGGTTCTCACCTGGACATCTGAGATGACAGGGAGGTTACATTCAGCTGGGATAAGTGTTTCTTCTTTTGGGGGTGAGGGAGGGGAGAAATTTGCACTGAACCAGTCAGCCAGAATGTTGGCAAGATCTGTGGGTTCAATGTACTTTTTGTTGTGAACCAACTCTGAGCATATCTGAGGGTTTCCGCCCAGGTTTCTAACATAGCTGAAGAGGGCTTTGTGGTTCTCTTTAGTGTCCTTAACGATTTTTCCTCTGTTGGCCTTGGATGTTTTTATGAGAGAACGTAGTTTTCTGCTAATGTTGATCAGAGATGTCTTCCCTTCATGGGATTTTGCTCTGACATGCAGTAGCTTCCTTTTGTTATACAATTTGTTTGTGGCTGAGGTCCACTAGACAGGACTCTTACCTTTGGTGGAGAGGGACTTGGATTTGTTTGGGATTGCATGATCCATGCATTCTTGGAGATGTCCATAGAAAGCATTTGTGAAGGATTCTGCATTGTGGGATGTGGTATCCACTGGCACAGTGGGCTTAAAGGATACCATCTCAGTCTTAAGAAGAGTGAAGTCTGCTTTTGAGAAGTTTTTCACTGTGGTCTTTTGTGCTGGGGGTGGAGGTGGGATATGTATATCCAGGGTGATTAGTTTGTGGTCAGATCTCACTAGTGAGGGGTATACTTCCGGTGTGGAGCATTGTCCCCATGTTTGTGATCAGGTCTAGTATATTATCTCCCCTAGTGGGAGAGGTGACTAGTTCCAGTGCATTTGAGTTTATGAATTCCAGGAACCTTTGGGCTAGGGTATTAGGGCTAGAATAATGTACCCAATCTATGTTTGGGTAGTTTAAGTCTCCCAGTATGATGGTATTTTGTAATACATTCATATCCTCCAATGCCTTCAGGAAGGCTGAGTGGGGTTCTTGAGATTGGGAGGGTGGTCTGTAACATATGCTACCAGTTGTATAGCAGTTTTGCCTATAGTTAGTTGCACCTTTATGGTCTCTGATGCTTCATGTGTTGCTACTAACCTGGAGGTGTGGGTGTCCTTGATGAATATGGACACTCCCCCTCCCTTTGTGGTTCGGCCCGGGTTTTGGGGCTGAAAAGCATGATACGAGGTATAGCCTGGTAGCGCTGGGGTGCTCTCAGGAGCCTTGAACCAGGTTTCAGTTACTGCACGGACGTGTATGTTCTCCATGCTGAGGAGTGCATCAATTGCCTGCATCCTGAGATTTAGACTTCTGGCGTTGAGCAGCATTACCCTTAGTTTTTTTCCATTGTTTTCTAAGGAGGTGGGTTTGTCTCTTGAGCCTTGCCTAAAGGCACTATGGGGGTGGCAAGAGCCTTAGCCAATATCCGGAAGCCCAGTGGTGACAGGTGTAAGCCATCCCTTGCGAAGCAGCGTGGCTTGTCCATGTCATCCCAGGCAGACATTGGATCCCCTTAGAATGACACCCGTACTTGAGCCAATTGTTAAAGCTGATCATCTTGTCTTTGTATTGTGGTATCATTCTTGGTGAGGGCAAGATGCTGGTCAGGGTTATACCAGCCTGGGCTACATAATCGGAGAACTCCTGTCTCTCCATGTAGTCCAGGGAGGTAAGTCTCAGGTCATTCACACCAGCATGGACAATGACTGAGTCATATTTGTACTTGCTTTGGAGTGACTTGAGTGCGTGTTATGTGGCGGATCCTAGCTCCCGATGGACAGCTCTGTCACCTTCTCCTTGTTCAGCCTGGTCAGCGGGACATCAGTGTGTCTGACTCTAGTCACCTATTACTGGTGCATCAGGCAAGGTGTTTGGCCTCAAGGGCTGTGATTGGTTGACACTGATTTATTGAAGTATGTGTTGCATGTGTTTTGTTTTGAGGTGGTGGATTTTTGGATGTCTGCTTTGGGAGCCTCTGTTTATTAGAGCCTCCGAGGTATGTCTTTGTGTTATGTGTTTGGTTTGCAGCTGTGGTAGGTCTGTGTGGGACTGGGATTGTTGTGTGTGTGTGTGTGTGTGTGTGTGTGTGTGTGTGTGTGTGTGTGTGTGTGTGTGTGGTTGCCATCTCCTCCTGTCTGGTCATGCCAGCCCTGAGTTGAGAGATTTCAGCCTCCAGTTTGGCTATATAGTTGCATCTCTCACATGTATTTGTGTTTGGGAGGAGGAGAGGGTTGTCTGTGTACACGAGACAATTGTAGCATTGTCTCAAGATACCCAAATTGACCAGCTGAATTGGAGACTATGCCAGTAATCTACCACTCGACATGCTAGAACAGTATAAGGGGAGTGCTGTACCTTTAAGGGAAGTGGATATTCACAGGGCTGGTAAGTACATGTAATGCTTTACTTGGTACGAAAGTGCTTATTTAGTAGAGAAGTATTGAGAATAAGTGCTAGGCTTATAATATAGTGAGTAGTCTGGTTATACTAAGAGTAGAGCTTCCTTAAGGGAAAATTTGAAGAGCAGACTTGGTGGAGCCAGAAAAAGTTTAACTGGCGCTGCACTATGCGCACATCCGCGTAAACGCGGATTTTAAACAGTGAACTACAAAGCTAGAAATGGTCCAAAACAACCAATTACTACAGCTTCTTCTGCTGAGGTCACTTCCTACAGGGACAGGTAGGCTGCTCAAGGCTCCCCACTCCCACTGATGAGCAAAGAAACTTCCTTCTATCCAAGTAAGGTAATGGACAACACAGGAACTACACCACAGCCCAGAATACAGCAATGCCTGTAAACTGGTCTAAACTAGTCGGAGAGGCGGGAAAACAAGGATTATTTTTTGTTTTTTTGGTAGAAACGCACAGAAAATGCAGAAACAGTGATAAATTAGTTACACAGGCTACCACACTTTAGTGGGCAGCCTCCACAGTTAAATTAAACAAACAAACTCTCGATCAAATTCGACTAAAATGTAACTAAGTGCAGATTTTAAAATGCAGCAAACCGTTAAAACAGTTCAAGCTAGTTCAGGGTAAGCTACAGAAGCTATTCCAAGTGGAAAAAAAAAGCCAAGCTACTTAAATCCTGAAAGTAGTCGCTTTTCTGAGTTCCCTGCTGCTAGGACCACTCTGCAGAACCACGAGGAGCTTGTCTGAGCAGTATAGCTTGGCCCAAAACTGCCAATAGGATACTAGATTCTTGTGCTGGGAACACTCCCTCAGGGATAGATGGGCTGCTCTAGGCTCTCCACTGCCACTGGGGAACAAAGCCTCCCTTTATCCAGGAAAGGAATTGGTCAACACAGGTACTATCCAAGAAGTCCGAAGAACAGCAAAGCCTGTAATCTGACTATTCTAGTACAGGCAAGGCGGGAAGCAAGGATAAATTTTTTTTTTTTTTTTTTTTTTTTTTTTTTTTGCTTTTTAACAGGTAAAAGTAAGCGAGTGCAATAAATGTCACAGGCTAGTGCAATTGAGTGTGTAGCCACAAACCGGTGAAATCAATAAGCAGGTTAACTCTAAGTGCAGGTACAAAAACTTTTTAAAAAAAATTCTAAACGGTAGCAAAAGCAGAAATACTTGCTATTTAGTAAGATCGGCTAGTCGCCCAGGTAATAGCAGGAGAAAAAACACTTGTATCAGGAAAATAGTCGCTCTCAGTCTCACTGCTACAAATGTGTACACTAGTTGGGGGAGAAACTGTAAGCATCTTTCAGCACTGCCCTAGTTGTCTTTGCTACAGCGTTAGCATCCTGGCACCACAGAGCTTCTGGTTTAAATGATGTGATCCACCTTGTGCAGTGATGCACCTTGTGCATCTAAAATATTTAAGTGAAGTTTTACAGCTTTTGAAACTGTTAGACTTGCAGTAATTTCCTGCCACCATATCAGGCAGTGTTTTGTTACAGCTCAGAGTTAGAATACTTGTACACTTTTTTACGCAGGGTAGCACATCAGTGCAGTTAAAGCTCCATGTACTAAAAAAAGTGAGGCTGTATTGTGAGAGTTTAAAGATTCCAGTCTTTCTGCAACTGTAATCGGAAGGAGCTGGTAAAATTCCACAATCCTTCTTGGTGCCATACAGCTGTCCACAGCTTCCATATCCACTCACCCCCAAGATGCATCCCTTTAGCGACATGGTGCCAAACTCCTTGGGAAGTCTACATCTGTACTCTAATCCAAAGAGCAGGGGAGCTTGCATGTGCAAAGCCAGGAGAAGTCATTACATTGCCAGAGTTGGCTAATGCAATGATGGGGGGTGTTCACTACCTCCTGTAATGACGTTTTGACCTGAGAGACTCCTGGCCTTCAGAGCTCGTACAGGTGGTGTGCTTTCCCCAAACCCTCCCCCAGATGGGGTGAATTAGCCAATTGCTAGCTCGCCTATCTCCTTATTCATGCTACTGGTGGTTCAGATTCATTCTCAAATTCACTTGTCTGATGGCCCTCCAGGATCATTGGCCTACATAAGGGTGATTTTTTTGACTGCCATTCCTCTTGCATAGTTTGTTTATGATCAGAGACCTGATCTTAATATTAAAACTTAATAGTGATCAGTTTTGAGTTGAAGGCTTAGTCATTGCATAAGTGACTCCAGGTGCATCCGCAGTTACCTCCTACTGACACCTCTAGGCATCAAATATTGCTTGTTCATATTTGCATCAATACAAAACCATGCCATATACAAGATTTTAAGATTTCATCTTAAAGCTGACAATGCCTAACTCAACTGCATTAAATTTAGACTCTGTCTAGTGCAGGAAAATAGATATTCTATATTTTGATATTTATATGGATATGTTGCACACTTTTCTAAATATCTCAACCACATAGCACAGACAGAACTCCTTGGCCTCGTTTGAAAGGCCTCAGCTAGAGGAATGTAGTGCTGCTGGCAGTATGTGTAACCTGAGTGGTTGCTGAGATTAAGTTTACAATACATTACAAATATAACTGTACTGTGACTTACAAAAATCGGTTTAAGACCCAGAAAATAAAGAATACTACCAGTATAAAAATAGCTCCTGCTGAGGAGCTTGCTATTCTTACTTTCATAACCCCTATGGATCCAGATATATGAATATGTTTGAAATGTGAAGACATAATTTGATTCTGTCAAAAGCAGTTAAAATGCAAATTCCTGAGCTCCATTGGAATGAATGAGTTCAGGCAAGTGGACTTGTCAGAGTAATTTCTGCCATAGCATGTATACAGCAAGCCTAAAATGGCAATCTGTATCATATAATTGGAGATGGAAACATTACTTCTGTAAAAAGATGGACATGAGCATGAACGCTGTTTGAACCTGGTTTTACTTTTGGTAAACTAATTTCAGTTTGGTAGACTAATTTCAGTGTGTCAGTATGTGGCTTGGGGGAAAAGCTCCTGTTCCCATTTTCCCTGTGGTTAAGAATAGGCTTTCAAACAGTTGAGGCTGTTTTGACTTGGCATCTCTTTTTGTGACCATCCTGATTTCAGTTTTGCATGATTTTGTTTATCTGCTCTGAAATACAACTAAGCTCTAGTGTGGGAGATGCAGTTAACTTCAGGAAGCTAGTTATCCTAGTGTCAGTGGATGAACGTTAATGGCTACTGTAGTAAAACACAGCACATGTTGAAATAGTTTTTGGAGGGGAAAATTTGCTTCAAGGTGTCTAGCACTACAAGAAATTGTGGAGCATTCTCTTTAGAATATCTTCCAGGACAGGTTTAACAGCAAGCATTTTTCCATTAAGGGATAAAAGTCTGACTTGTCACTTGCTGTTGTGCTTTTTATATCTAAATTTTGTTTTTGGGAAAGGTTCATGACTTAAAGGCTTGAGTTAATATTGCAAATCATAATGCAGAGGTTTTGAATGCTGTTGACTGTCTTCAGTGACATTTTAAACTTTTGTCATTTGCAGTCCATGAGCTGATTTACTGGCGTGATGTAAAGAAGACTGGTGTTGTATTTGGTACCGCCTTGATCCTGCTGCTGTCATTAGCCTTCTTCAGTGTGATAAGTGTGGTTTCTTACCTCGTCTTGGCCTTGCTTTCAGTCACCATCAGCTTCCGTGTGTACAAATCCGTCATACAAGCTGTCCAAAAATCTGATGAAGGCCATCCATTCAAGTAGGTTATTTTCATGTTGCACATTTTGATTTATGAACTTTTCAAACCTGAGAATTGTGAAGGATGTGGGTGTGTTGGTCCCTGATGCAGGTTTTTGTAATCTTCAGTGACTACATTTGGAACTGCTGCTGTAGTTGAGCAAAGCTGAGGGCTAATTTATTAAATTGCTTCCAACCTGTAGAACTGATTTTATTAAAGGTCTGTATTCTGGAGCCATTATGACACCTGCCAAAAGTTTGCCTCTAAAAGTTTTTCATGCACAGTACTGTAAAACAGAAGGGAATAGTGTCTTTACCGCAAGTATGCCTTTGTCAGGTGGTTGTATATTGACTGTCAACTGTACCCTAAGTGTACCTTTTCCTCTTCCAAGGCTGTTCCCTTTGAAGGGATTTGAATTGGATGACTGTCCCATTGTGGCATTTAAATCCTTCAGTGCATGCTGTAATAAGTCGACAGTCCAGAATCTCCTTTGCAGTGTTTCAATGCTGGATGTATTTAAGTGCCAAAGCTACCCACCCAACCATTCCTAATACATGTAGACTAATTTTCTTATTAAAAGGCTTATTTTAAGCTGGAGCCCACTAATCTGAAACTCCCCTCTGTAGGGCTAGATATCTTTGCACCCATCTGCTAAACTTTTACTGGCAACAAGTGATAGTAAACAAGTGTTGGGGGGGTATTTCTTGAAGAAATAGATTTAGTCTGGGTAAAGGGTTTAAACATGCGTCTCGGTGATCAAGCCTAATTGTGCAAAAGGGAAGTGACTACTCAAAACATTTAAGCTGTTTGGCTCCAGTGGAAGGAAAAGGTCAAGAGCTCCCAAGTGCTTTCCCCTCAGCCAAAGTTAGTCTACAGACATTTGGACTTTTGATGGCAAACTGTCAAGTGAACCACTCCAACAACGTGTCTCACAAAACTAGACAAATCGAGGATGGTATGTTGGTTAAGGTGGCTTCCTCAGCCCCTCATAAAGGCAAATTAACTATGCTGCTAAGAACTGTCTACATAATTGTCTGGAAGATGGCCAGGGACAGACATTGATAAAATTAAAAGTGCATGCTTGGCTGGTTCAAAATGGCCGCTGTTCTGTGAGCACTGCTATCACCTAGGTCTCGATATACCCTGGATTAAAACAAACCCAGAAGGCAACGCAGAATTAATAATACAGAAATAACTGTAAATATTTACTGCTAATATCATCCAGCAAACAAGAGGAAGAAAGTGACAGATTCAGCTCAGAAACAGCAGGATTAACTAAGATTTCTGAATAACAGCTTAAGCAATGTGCTACTAAGGCCCTGCATCTGACTGTAAGATTGGTAAAACACTATACAGCAAGATGTCAGAGGAAAATATATGGAAACAACCAAGACCAAATTCTCAGTACTAGCCTCACCTGAGAAAGACAACTTCAAAAAGACAACTAAGCAAACTGACAACTGTAAACATACAAATAAATCCAAGACAGACCAGCCAGGTAATCTGGAAGACATAAAATCTGCCTTATTACCTATCCAGCAAGCATTAAAGGACTTACAATTTCAAACCTTTGGTGACTCATTCAGCCAAGTAATATCCAGAATGGAAAAATCTGAGTTCAAAATAGAAAATGAAATAAAAATAAACTCTAGTTCTCAAAAAAACTGATGCCCATGACAAAGAAATACAAAACTTACAAGCAAAATTAACAGACCTGGAAGCAAGATCTCGAAGGAAAAATATCAGAGGAATACCTGAAACTGTACTTCATAACAATCTAATACCAACAATCAAGCAAATAATAAATTCCCTCCTAGAGGTGTCTGAAGAAATGCAGCAAATAACAATAGAGAGAGCCCACAGAGCCCTGAGGGAAATGCAAACATCACTGAAACCAAGACCTGTCTGTATTAAAATATTAAACTACCAACATGTAAATAAAATCACTGGCAGCAAAGAAAAAAGGCACACTCACCTGGAATAATAAAATCTCCTTTGCTCAAGACCTCCCAATACAAATAAGACAAGCAAGACAACTGCTATCTCCATACTGCAGGTTCCTAATAGAAAAAAAATCAAATTCCAGATGAAATATCCAAGTCAGTTAATCTTTTACATCAAAGAGGTTAAATACATGGTTGCTAACCCCAAAGAGGCAAGAGACATTCCTGGCTGTTTTAAAGCAAATTCCACCTTCAGAAGTGAAATAAATCCACAAAAAAAGATAAAGGACCCTTGGATGAAAAAACAACCCCATTCACGAGCACTCTAGCTGGGATCCAACTCTGAAATCTTCCCCTTGCTGTCTAGGCCCTTAAATCATTGATGTGAGCCATGAGGAACACAGGAAAAGGAAGTACAGCCTGGGTAGGAACCAAAAATGAACTGCTGATGTTAAGTTGTCTATCTCGCCTTCATTCTTGCTGGATGGGTTCGGAGCCGACCTCGGCTCCAGAGCCTCAGGAAGCCCTCTAAAGCTTCGAGGGTTAGGTTCCACCCCTTGAGAGCTCCATATATATCCCACAATGCTAGGAGTTAGGAGCAGCCTCGCTTGCCGTTTTCTGTCCGAGGAGTTGGGGTTACCGGCTTCTTGGTGAGTTATTGTAGGAAGTGAATTTTTTAATTTTTTAAGCCCTTTTAGTTTATTTCTTAACAGTTATTTCCTTAGTTTAGTGGATTTTTTACCTTTTTCTCTTCTATTATCCCCTTTTCCCACAAACTTTATAAGTTCTCCCCCTGGCCTTGGGCCTTTTTTCCCTAGTGGTGTGTGTGTGATTCTCAGGAATTTAAAACTTTGATTAGTTTAATTAATTTTTGAGTTAAGAAGCTTGTATAAGGGTGTAATCAGTGTGTTTGACTGTGTGTGGAGTTACACTTTCTTCAATAATGTCTAAAGACTCTCAGGTCTCAGGCTTCAAGAAGTGTGACTGCGCTGTGCGTCTGTCTGACTGACAGACTGTCTCGCCGTGTCTACCTGGGACCTTTACACCTGCAGGACTCTTGTATGCCAGATGCACAAAGCCCCAGAGTCCTCCTGGTTTAAAAAAAAGAACTTTTTTGAGGTTTTACTTAAGGTTTACTTAAGCCTGTTCACTCCCTTCCTGTCCCTCTTCTAACCCTCCCTGCTCCTCCTTCTATTCTGTCGCCTTCTGGGCTGAGGCCTAAGGCTTCGACCTCCGGGTCTACATGGCTCCGGCTGGAGCCAGTTCCTGGAGCTTTTGTTTCTGTGGTTCCTCGGTCGGGTTCTGGAGCCGACGAAAGCCCTTTGTCGGTTGTCACTTCCGATTGACCCCGACATCTAGCGCTCATTCGCTCCAGCGTCTCTTTGCTCCGTTCATTCCGCTATATCTCGTCTTCATGTCTGAGCAGCTTCTAGATCATGATCGAGTCGCCGAGGCTTTGTCCCATGACCTTCAGAGGCCCTAAAGTCGTAGCGAGTCCGAGGCACTGGCCTGGCAGCTTCAGAAATGCTTCGTCCCTCCGATGCCTCACCCGACTCCTCATAATGTTCCTCCCGGGACTCCGTTGAGCTTTCGGGCGTTGAGCTTCGGGTCGAGCGCAAATGCCCGTCTGAGCGATACCTTATGTCTTTCTTCCATCGTCTCTTCTCCATCGATCTCGAATCGGCGGAGCCTTAGACCGGCTCAGGGGTGAGTGGCATCAGACCCTGCTTGTCGACCCAGCTCTCCCTCAGACTTTGGCTGGTCGTTCGGCTCCGACGCCGACCTGAGCCATCACTGTCGGTTTAGGAGGGTTTTAGCTTTGGGCGGGGACACCGAAACTCTGCCCGAGGAGAATTAGGGAGTGTTCATCGCGGGTTGTGTTGAGAACCTGGTTCAACTCCACAGCCTCCCTCAGCGCCCCCTCTCTTCAGTGCCTCAGGTCAAGTCGACTCCTCCCTCATCCCAGACCCATCCCCAGAGTCGCCTCACGCCCTCATCCCCTCGCGAGGATTCCATCCTCTCGAGAACCTCTCCTGGATTGGCAGAAAGAGAGGAGGAAAAGAGAAAAAGTGTGGGGAAACACATGAAGCTCACCTGGAGTACGTCATTCGAGGATTCCCAGGCTCAGTCCGTCTGTTCTGAGTTCCCCTTCCAGTAGAAACTCGTTTGCAGAATCCTTAAGAAGATGTCTCAGCAGCAGGAAATTGGCCAGCCCTCAGCCCTCCAATATTTTTGTGTCCTGAGAGCGTTGGCTCTCGCCCTCTGTGTACCCTTGACCCCCCCCAGCTGACCCCCTGGAAAAGGTGGAGGTAGCCCCCTTTGACCCCTCAGTCCTGACCCAGTGGACCCTCAAATTTATCACTGCACCAGCGATCCACTGCACCAGCCTCGGGACAGTTTCTGACCAAGGGAGTTTCTGTGGATGCCACTAAGAAGGAACTACAGCTGATCCTTCAGTGCTGTCTCCTTCAGCTACCTGTCCATCCACCTAACAAGGGCATGTCCAAGCATGATGTTCCGCCCAGCTTAATGTTCTCATCAGCGAACTTTGCAACTACGTTAAGCTGAACTACCTATGCCATCGACTTGATCAAGAAAAAGAGTGACATGCTGAAGGATCCTACAGCCGCGAGGATCACAATGCGGGAGACCAGCCAGCTAGCTGAACCTCCATCCATAGGCCTGAACTCATGCCTCAACTCCTCCATCGCTGATGGAGTTGTCTGGCTCAGGGGACAGGTGGGCCTTAATACGCAACTTACGCGGGGCGTAATGACTGGTGTGTATACCCTTTTAAAACGTTTTTCACTAATTCCCCATGGATGGATCACGGACCTTTTAAGCAAGTTTTTGGTCCTCAACCTTGACTAGGTACTCTGACGGGAGCCGGATGGCAAGAC
Source organism: Protopterus annectens (assembly GCF_019279795.1). NCBI lineage: Eukaryota > Metazoa > Chordata > Ceratodontiformes > Protopteridae > Protopterus > Protopterus annectens. Next base: position 1,737,658,388 of record NC_056737.1, read on the forward strand.
TCTTGACTAGGTCCATTTTCCTGGCTCTACTCCTTGCGTCTGGAATCCAAAAAAGAAAAGTGGAGAAAATGTGGTTCCATAAGCAGTGGGGCCCACTGGGCCCACAGCGCACAGTCAATTCCCGCCAGAGGCAGAAGGGGAACAACAATGGTAGATAAGAAGCCCAGGAGGCGGAAGTCCTAGCAGAGCAGAACTGTCGTCCTGATAAGCCTTTCAGCCCCTTTTCAGCTCTGATAAGCAAGCAGGACATCCTCCAGTTTTGGCAGAGTGTCCAAAGTGTGTCAGTACTTGACCTGGAAGACCTAACCGAGACAAACCACCCAAGTCTATTTCGAAGGCTATTCCATATTTTCCGATTTCGCTTCCAAAAAAAAACAAAATTCGCTTCCATTCCCCACCGATCCTCAATCTTTTCAGATTCATCTTTGCTTTTCAAAGAGCAAACTGAAACATTCAAGCATTCAGCAGCAGACCCAGACCATCAAGAATCTACTCCCCAGTTTCTTTTGGTTCAAAAAAACTTTTTTAGTTCAAGAAAAAACGGATCTCAGTATTTTGAACAAGAAAGTCAAAGACGCATTTCGGATGGGATGGTCGCAACAGTCCATCCTTCCCCAATGGGAAGAAAAACTGGATGTGCTCTATAGACCTTCAGGATCGCGTACCTTCAGGATCACATTTATATCATATAAAATGAACAGGCGCTCAGAAGATTTCTCCAGCTCAGGCTGAGGAACAAGTCATTTCAATTCAAGAGCCCTGCCATTTGGTCTCACCACTGCCCCGGGTGTTTGCAAATGGCTAGCGTGGTAGCCTCACCTGGGGCGTCAGGGGATTCTCAGTGTTTCCATATTTGGGCGACTGGCTCTCTGGCCCTCCATATATCTTCTAAGGGCCAGGACAGCGATTTGTCAAATTTTAGGGGCACTTACTAATTTCAGCAAGAAATTTAAAGTCTGTTTTGTATCGTGCCTTGCGTGTTATTACCTTCATAGAGCAGTTAACACACACAGTCAACATGTCTGCGAGCAATAACAGACACGCAATACAAATTTTTCAAACTAACTGATCTCCTCTTCTAACAGAACAGCACAAAAGCCAGGCCAGTTTAGTTCGAGAGAGTATTGCCATACCTCTGCTTCTGTTCACAAGATGCTTCCAGGATTCAGGCATGGGAATCCTTCAATGGATGCTCTTCACACAATTCCCCATACCAGCAACTTCCTATGTCCCACACCATTATGATCATACCAGCAGTGGTGGATGTGCGTCTCAGCTGGTGGATGAAAATATTTCAACCCCAGCTCTTCTTGGGGAGGCCTGTCTCCCTCCCGGCAGGGGGGCATTCCTGACAGCGGGCGCCTCCCTGCACATGGCAACCAGACTTATCAGAACCCAACACAACAGGGCACGAGAAAACCAGACTGCTTTTACTTGTGCATAAGCAGACTCTCTACCTTGAAACGGACTGCTTTTGGCAATGCAAGCCCAGCTAAGACTCTCTTCCCTCCAGAAGCGATAGCAATTCCCTTCAGAGCCCTGTCTGTAGTGTATACCAACAAATGTCTGTGAACCAGGTCAACAAAGGTGTCGAGAAGCACTCACTGTTACAATGTGCGATTTCTTCTCAGCGGTTTCTGAGTCTAAGCGCACATCCGAGAAGTCTGATCCAAATCGCGGACAAGTCTGTTTAAATCATTCTCATGGGCCACAGTTGTCTCTGAATTTTCTCCCCTCACAAAAGTTTCTCCAGAGAGGGTGTTTCCCCCAATTTTTCTCAAGTGGAGATCCCTGCTACCCTTTACTTTATACCCCGCCCACCCTATTCCAGAGACCCTTCCCACCCAGCATCCTTCGCTCCTGCCAGAGTTGGTCCCGCAGCTTCTGGCATGCATTAGTTCCTTCCACGTATCTCATCAGTTTCCTCCCCTTCCACTGCCTGCTCAACTCTCTGATCCTCATTGCCTCTTCCCGGGGCGCTGGATCCTTGGTCATTGTTTCTACATCACTTCGACAGGTTCCGGTTCCCCGCCTCTTCCTGTCGCTGGGTTTATCTTGGCATCCACACCCCGTTCCAGTTCTATTTCTCCTTCCTCCTCTCACCTTTCACTACTTGGTTCCCTATCTTCCGACCTTTGCCAGGCGAAAAGATTTATTTGAGTAACTGTCTGAGATTTTAATTGAGCCAGGGAAACTGAGATAGATCCTTTCACTGCCTCCATCCAAATGGTCCTAGCCTTTCCTGCTCAAGAGGAAGGGACAGGGATCCTCTCCTTCTACTCTTAAAGTTCAATTTGACTTTCTAGCTAGACTCTTCATGCAGGTTCATCTCCTGACTTCTTTAAAGTTCAATTGCCTTTTATTTCTAACTCGTAATTCAGATTTCAGAGTCTTCTAACTCATCCTTTCTACTCAGACCTGCCTTAATGAAGGGAGTTTCCCGCTCAGACCTTTTATAAGAAAGTTCTTGAAAGACCTCCTATCTAAAATAGTTCTTCCTTCTTTTTTACTTCCCCTTCGAACCTGCAGCCTCCTTCTCCCCTTTATTGCTTCAGCTGTTTTTCTCTTTAATCTAGCTTCTTGGAAGGCACTCGCAGAGTTTCTAAACTTCATGCACTCTATGTCGACCTCTTATCTGTTGTTCCATGGGACAGAAAATCTTCTGCCTTCCTTGTTTTTTAAGGAAAGCAGACCTCGGTCAACCTACCGTCTTTTTACCTTCTTCCTGGTCTTAACAGAATATTACTTGGCCTCCTGAAAATGAGGGAAATTGCATTGGCTAGATGTTAGATCCCACAGTTAATTGCTGATTTGGATAGAACGTCTTTTATCAGACTATCTGACCAGCTGTTTGTTGTTCATGCAAATCATGAAGGGACATTCTAACTCAAAGGTAAACTTATCTAGATGGCTAGCATCTCTGATCAGCCTTTCAATGGAAAACAGACACCATCTACCTTGTGACAAACCTAAAGGCATAGCTACCCAAGACATTTGGCTACTTCCATAGCCTTTCTACCAGCAGCTGGGCATAGACACCAGCCTTAGCAGCGGACTTCTCTCTTGAGTTCATTTCTGCATTTCTCATTTGGGCTTGGTTGCTTCTAGGCATAGAGCTAACTTTGGTTTCCCACCTAGATCAAAGGCATAGTCCGTTGTTCCATTCCACTGTTCTTGCTTTAGGGCAGCGGTCCCATCCAGCAGAATAGAAGTGAGATAGACTTCCACATATAGAAGTTAATGAAGGACCATAGCACAACTCAACCTCTTTGTCTTCTAGCCCCCGCCTTCTTCTATTTCCCTGTTTCCTACTTCGCTCACAGACCTAGACCCCCCTTTCCCCATCCTCTGCTTCTACCATTTCTGGACTTTAGGTATGCTTATTCTTTTATTTCACCTGCCGAGGATAGGTTGAACCCACTGTGCATATATGGTGTATAGGGTGGACTTTGTTTATATTCTGGAATTTACTATTATAAGCTGGTGGACTTTCACACAATTTATTCTGTTGAGGTAACTCCGGCTTAGCATTGGCGGATATAACTCTGAGGTAACTCACAAGGAACCGCTCGAGCTTTCCGATGCACGAATACAGGAAGGAAGTTCCCATCTCGGATATTGGCTTGCAAATTCAGTCCCCCTAGGCTTCTGAGGAATTCATTAAGAACAGTCGGACAAAATGGATTTCAGCAAGCTGCAAAGGATTTTACTGCCTGAATTTTAAATTGATCTGCACCAGCTAAAAGAAAGCTGCACCATCATTCACTAAAACAGTACACCCAGTACTGTGTAGGTGAATGAAACTCCAGCCTTAAATGGGCAAGAAATAAACTGTCAATTATGCTAGCTCATAGATTAATATTGGGGAAAAAAAGGGAAAAATTGTTAATTGTTTTATGTAAATACTAGAAATGTGTTTAAAAGATCTTGGAGAGAAGTGATCTCAGGAAATTAGTAAAATAACCTAACAATCCTGGGATAATGTGCCTTAATATGTCCACTATAGCAGAAGGACTGTTTGGCTAAGCTGTTTTTTTTTTTTTTTTTTTTGTCTCTCTCCTTCCTACTTCTGTTAAATAGGTGTCAAGTATATATTTTATAACCCACACAGATTGATGTGGAAAAACATCACTATAGGCACCAAAGAAGGCCGAAACCTGAATAAGTAAAGGGGAGGAAAAAAGTCAAATGAGAGAAAAATGTAAAAATGACAAGATTGATTTGTTTAGCGATATTACTATGGTACACACATTGCTATAATTTACTGAGGAATGTATATTAATATGCTGTTTTAAAAATACTATTAGAAAGAATTAGTAACAAGACCAAAACAATACATGCTGTACCTTGTATGCAATACCGTCACTGTATAAATAATATGTTGGGAGAGGCTAGGGATATTAAGTAGCAGTGTTTGTTGAGGGAACTAGCTTTGTCCACATTGTTTATAGTAACACGGGGGATACTATGGAGTAAATCTATATCTAAAAAGAAAACACTTTACAAGATTAGACGTCAAGGTAAACCATATAATGAACCTTCACCCCCCCCCCCCCCCAGATTATTCCTGGTCCAGGGATATAGTGGTTAGGCAGTGTAGGGACGGGGATAAATAGATGCTTTCCTAAACCATCACACAGTAACGCATACAAAACTAACAAAACAAATATACATGGCATATCTAAGGAATACACCTAATAAATAAATGTGGGAAATAGAATCATGGAAATCATGGAATGTTAAAGGGCTCCAAAACCAGAAGAAAAAACTTTTCTTACACCTTACATTAAAAACCACAGCCAACCTCATACTAATACAAGAAACGCACTGCAGATCAATGGGCAGAAATTAGCAGAAAGAAATCGATAAGTCAAATCATAGCTTCAGAGGGGAAAACAAACAGCGCTGGGGCTGCCATAATTAAAAACCAATTTAAGGAAAAAATACTTAAAACTAAAGCTGACAAGGAGGGGAAGATGGTGCTATGTAACATTTAATAGTCCTGCAATACCAAAACCTATAATGGTACTTAATGTTTACGCACCCTGTAATAACCAACAACACTTTTTTATGTCATTATACCCAACCTTAAACCAATTTTAAAGATCACTACCTAGTGATTGGAGGTGACCATATCAAAACCCAGAAAAGGATAAATCTAATCTGACCAAATCACATAAACAAGCCACATTAGCCCTTAATGAACTCAAAACAAGATTTCAAACTATATGACCCTTTTAAACATGGGAACAGTGCAGATAAAACGGGGAAATTCACATTCTATTCGCAATGCCACAAAATGTGGTCAAGGATAGACTTCTTAATCCATGACACATTCATTAACATGGACCCAACAATAACTATACATACCAGGTTCTTTTCAGATCACTCCAAAGTCACACTGAACATTAACTGGGACAAAAAGATATATTTAGAGAATAGAGGTCATAATTGGTCATTAAACCCTAATTTACTTTCCAAAATGGATGTAATAAAAGAAACAGAAGCAATACTAAAAATAGCTCTTACAAATATCACTAACTCCCAAGTACCAACTGATATAGAATGGGCTGCAACCAAAGCACAAATCAGAGGATTATCAAAAAAGCAGCATACTATAAAAAAAACAACTGAAAGAGGAGCATATACTGAAAGGGAAAATAGAGCATCTTGAAAAAGAACTAATAACCCCAAGAACCAAACAGAACTTTTAAAACTGCAGAGGGATCTATATATGTTAAACCAGGAACCTATCTTTCTATGAAGCCAGAATGTTAGCCACTTACGCAGAAGAAGCTCAAATACCATCTAGAGCTCTGGCCAGAATTATCTGCCAGCACAAAAATGCCTCCAATATATCCGAAATAAACTACAGAGACAAAAACTACACAAAAAATGAAGACATTATTAAAACATTTGAAAAAATATACTCAAATATATGGAGCACAAATACTACAAACCTCAAAGGAAGATAGAACTCTTTTTCTTCAAAAACTGAAATTCCCTAAACTCAATTTAGACCAACAAAAAAAACTGAGCCGATATCCATCAGTGAAATTATTACAACAATCAAACACTTAAAAGTGCATAAGGCTCCAGGTCCGGATGGACTCGCATCAGAATTTTACAAAGCATTTTCCCCCTTTGATAGCCAAACTACTATACTATACACTGAATTACATAATAAACTATAAAATAAATGATATCCACTTTAATGCCTCTAAAACTATATTTATATTAAAAGAACACACAGACCCCAAAAACCCCGACAGCTACAGACCAATCTCCCTCTTAAATATAGATACTAAAATATTTACCTCTATACTTGCAAACAGAATGAAAATCTGATAGAAAAAATCCTCTCCCCAGAACAATCCGGTTTTACACCACATAGACAGACTAGTGACAATACATTAACATTAGATGCACTAATATCCTACGCTAACCGATACAATATCAACATCTACACAATGGTAGTGGATGCCCACAAGGCATTTGATAGGGTTAATCTAGAATTCTTACTCCAAACACTACCCTACTTTAATATACCCAATAACTTCATTCAGATCATCCAAACTCTCTATAGCAGCCCATACACATCTCTGTATATAAATAAAACTTGGTCAAATAGGATCCTAATAAAAAATGGAACAAGACAAGGATGCCCACTATCACCCTTCCTGTTTACCTATACCTAGAACCACTCTTTCTATACGTTAAACAAAATGCATATCACAATCCTCCATCAATACACAACTTCAAAATTATACCTCACTGCATTTGCAGATCTGAACATATACTGCACTACACCAAATTCAGATATAAACAAAATAGCTGCAATTGAACATTTCTCTACTGTCTAACTACAAACTAAACCTTAATAAAACTAATATTTTCCCCCTAAAAACACCCAAACTTATCTCACTAATACCATTATACAATAAAAATAAAAGAAACTAAATACCTGGGAATCACCTTTTTCCAGAGTAACAAAGACTTCTACCAACACAATGTAAGCCTTAAATGGCAAAATATAATGCAAGACTGCAAAAGATGGAACAACCTAAAACTACCATTCTTGGCCAAAGTATCAATAATCAAAATGAACATTTTACCTAGACTAATGTATATATTCATGACATCACAGACAACAATACATAATAAATTCTTCAAACAAATTCATACCTTCCTAGCAAAATTTATATGGGAACCCAAAAAAAAAACAGAATCTTATCCAAAATTAACACTCCCCAAAAGCAAAGGAGGACTAAATCTACCAGATTTTAAAATGTACTACTCTATCATTAACACTAACAGAATATTGAGAATAGCTGAACATAACCCGTCAATGGAAAACTGGTGGACTCTCTGGGTGACAATATATTATAGATATATTAAAGCTCTAGGTTTCAATCCCAAAGCACTTCCATTCCTGACGCAGAAAGAAATACAAACTTATAACATTATAGAGCCCTTAAAATGTTCTATCAACCTAGCGCAAAAACTTTCAATTCTTGAACCTTAGACATGCCATGACAATACTGCAACCCCTTCATAAAAACCCAAATTTAAAAATAAACTAAGATGCTGGACTTTGTCCCTTTTCCCAGAGAAAGATAAAACAATCCAAGATATCTATCCCTACCTTAACTGTTCAATACAAGAAATGAGGACCAACTTAAACCTCCCTAAATCACACAATAATCCTAAGACAAATCAAAGAACTGTGTTCCAGTTATCTCCAAAATATTACTATGACCAATAGTGACATAGAAACTTGTAGCAGGCTTTGGAAAACTATTATCACAACAAAGAAAACCATTACCAATTCATATAAAATGATAAATGAAATTGAATACCAGAAGGACCTCCTCTTTAACTACTGAAAAAAAATTAAACCATCCATAGATCAGCAAATAAGCCAGGCAATCAATCTAACACTGAAGATTCTACCCCTCAAAAAGTTGGCATACACTCGGCTCATGATCAGTAATGCTTATTTTACACCTGCAATCCTACACAAATTTAACACAGTCCTTTCTGCCCACACTGTAAGGACCAGATAGCTGACTTAATCCATGTATTTTGGAGCTGTAAATGTGTCTATAAACTCTGGAACTCTCTCTCAAGGTACAGTTACAAAAAACTGGTCATCAAACCAACATTAACTTGGGAATTCATTCTGTTACACATTCTCCCACCCAACATCCCAAGAAAACAAGCAAATATACTTTTAACAATTTTCCTACTAATGAAACTGTATATAGCTTTTAAATGGCTAGATTATCTCTTGGGAGGGTTTTAAACAAGTAGCTATACAACACCTTTTAGCTCATAAAATAGTAATAGATAAAAGAAACAAACATGAAATCCAGAGAAATTTGGGAACAAACCTTTATCATATTAGCATAATTCATCACACAGCAACTTAGAAATACACTATAATGGAACCAAAGAACACATGCAAGTTCAGATATTAAATAGCTTGGGTATTACGAATGTATATACTGTCTATATAACTGTGGAATTAACAATGAAAGCATCTATGTACATAGTGTAAATGGATATGATGTTCATCGTGCATACAGCTGCAGTCATAACAGATGGGTTCTCCTGCCTCAGGCGGGTCCTCTGTCGGCAGAATTCCAATGTCTAGGTCCGGCGTTGGTTGTCGTCGCTTTCTTTCCTGATGTCAGTGCGACAAGGGTATACAAGACACAGCCGACGCCATTTTCTTCAGTCTTTTGCCACGCGGTGCCCGAAGCAGAAGCAGTTCGCAAGTGCCGGTCGGCCAGCTCCTGAAATTACGAAAATTTGGAAACCGAAGTCTTCTTTAAAGCCAAGTACCCGTTAGAAACTTTTCTTGCCTCAGACCGATGTCAGACAAAGTTAACAATTGTATTTCTTGTGGGAAGCAAATACCGCATAAGGATTTCCATTCCCTCTGTATACCTTGTTTAGGCCCAGACCACGACGTCTTGGGCTGTCGCTTTTGCGCTACTTTCAATAAACGCACTTAAGCGTCGGGCGGAGTTCGCACAGCACTTTTTTGGTACATTTTTTGATTATAAAATGTCGTCGGAGACTCTGACTACTGTTTTGTCCAAAAAATGCAAGGACAAAGACCGACACGTGGGGTCCGCGGTCTCCACTGACACCACGCCAAAACCGGCTACATGTGGTCCGGTTCTCTACGAGGTGCCTACGTAGCCCCTGACTACAGACGACACCTCTCTGGCGGTATCTTCTGTAACCGAGACCGCAGGTGCCTCGGCCCATACCCAGACTACAGCTACAGAAGCCACTGTGAGTGTTGAGCCTCCTAATGTGGACAGGTCCACTTCCACCCATGGTGTCTAGACCCTCATCTTCCTTTTCCATAAAGGCCTTTACTAAGTCCAAATCAGCCATGCATCCCAAGAAGCCTGTTGCACAGGGCCCATCTCCAGGCCCCATGCTTAAAAAGCAGATGCTAAAAATGGCTGAGGATTTAATTACTCTTATCAGGGGTTCCCAACCCCCTCAGGACAAGAGACCCAGAGTGGAGGAAGATTCCCCCTCTTCTGACCAGGGCTCCATTATTTCAGAACATTCTGATGAAGAGCAACACTCTTACTCCCCTTTAGAAGATTCTGATGCAGAGCAGTCCATTCATTCTGAATCTCCCCCAGAGGATTTTTCTTTTGGGGAAACCTTGCATACCTTGAGGGAACACTTCCATTGGGAAGGCCAAGACTTTTTTGATTCCAAGAAAAGACTTGGGGAATTTCTTTTGCTACCTCAGCACAGACCTCTGGCGATACCTCCTGCCTTGGACATACTTGATGTTTACTCGGAGGCTTGCCTTAATCCGGATTCCCTGCCTCCTGCCCCAGTCAAGCCTGATGGGTACTACAGAGTTCCTAACTCTCACCAATTTCTTTACAAAAGCCATAATGCTGACCCTGAAATTTCTCAAGGCCCCAAGGGAATGAAGGCCTCTACTGCTAAGAATCTACTACCTTCCGAAAGAGAGTCTAGATCCTTAGAAAGGTGGGGAAAAAAGGTATATACCTTGGCCACCCTAGCCATGAGGGCCTTAAATTGTCAATTCCATATGCTTAAATATCAGTTTCTGTTATCACAATTAAGGAATAAAATGTCACAACCTGAACAACCAGATTTGAAGGCGTTGCAGGATATGATGCATAGTGCAGAACAAGTGGGTAAACGCACCTTACAATGTGGCTATGATGCTCTAGAGGCCTCAAGTAGAGCTGCTGTTACAGGATCAGTCATTCGTAGACATGCCTGGCTTAGGGAACAAACCTTGCCTGATCATGTTAAAGCTAAACTACTAGATGCTCCTTTACAAAAGGATGTGTTTGGTACTAATGCTGAGGAGATACTACGGAAGATGGAAGAAAAAGCTAAATCTATGCAAACTGTCAAAGCTTTTCTACAGGTTCAACCACCACGTTTTAGCAGAAATTGGCCTTCAAAAAAACTGGTCCTTTCCAGCCACGGACAAGCCCCAAAGAGGTAGAAGGGGCAGAGGACAATCTCAAGGATCATATAGAGGCAGACAATGGCAAACTCCAGCACCAAGAGGTGGCGAAGACAGTACAGAACAATACAGGAAACAAACCCAATGACTTACCCTTTTCATGCCAAGCAAGTCTCAGCTGGCAGCACCCTTGGGAGGAAAGCTGGCATTATTTACAAAAAATTGGCATATCACAGCAGACAAATGGATCCTGGACATTATAAACAGAGGCTACAGATTTCATTTTCACACTCTTCCAAAAATGAGGCATGCCAAACCTGCCACACAATCAAAGGGCAGAGGCTCAAATACAAATTTCAAAGATCATGGACATGAAAGCTATTCAAGAGGTACCTACTCACGAACAAGGTCAAGGTTTTATTCCAGACTCTTCCTGGTACCAAGGAAAGGAACCGACTGGAGATCCATTTTGGACTTATCCATCCTAAACACATTTCTACTCGTACCAAAATTCAAGATGCTCACCTTACAGCAGCTTCTTCCCATGCTGGGCAAGGAGTCTTGGCTGGTAACATTGGACCTCAAGGAGGCATACCTGCATGTCCCAATCAGACAAAGCTGCAGAAGATACCTCAGATTTCTTGCAGGTTCAATCCACTATCAATTCTCTGCATTGCCCTTTGGCTTATCTACTGCGCCCAGAGTATTCACGAAATGCCTGGCATCAGTAATTGCCTACTGCAGACTTCAAGGGATACAAATTTACCCTTATTTGGACGATTGCCTGATCCAAGCGGACAGCAAACACTTCTGGAACATCTGGCTTATGTAACACTGTTATTGAATTCTCTGGTATACACAGTCAACAGAGAAATCCAGGCTAACACCATCTCAGAAAATAACTTTCCTGGGTGCCAACTGACACAAACACCCAGATG